>NC_050576.1:381806458-382106458 GCF_011100635.1 Trichosurus vulpecula
GACTCTAATTAGCTCATCCTACCCTGTTGTCAGAGCTCAGAGGCATGCTAGGACAAACAGAAATGATTGCTTACTCTTTAGTCTTCCTATTAAAGCAAGTAGAAAACCTTGGGCGATCCTGGACATTAAAATCAGTAAAAGAACAAACTCTAATTCTTACTTCCATTTAATGTTGTTTTTGCCTGGCCTAAAGGCTTTGGTGGTAGAATAGAGGAGATTAAAATTTGATGAGCCCAAGATCAGAACAGCTATCTTAAAGGGCAGAATCACATTATGGGGACTTGGACAATACGTGTGTGCATACACATGCGCATATATATTATTCTGAACATAATAAATTCCAAATAAAATGGGCATTTCCATTTACATAGTAAAACAGAAGGGTGTACATGAAACTCAAGATTTCTATTATACACAACTAGCTTTTCTTTTAAATATACAGTAAAAATTTAAGAGGTTACTTTCAAAGCTATTTCACCTGCCTTTTATTCTTTTTAGCTTTCCTTCTTTTCTGTATTTTTTAAAAGATACATCAATGGTCCTTTTATCTTTCCCTTCACTTTTTTTTTTTTGCGCACAATCCCTATCTTACCTATCCCTCCCACCAACTCCCCAAATGGAAAAGCTAAAAACTAAAAACAATGCCTTTGTAACAAATATGAATAGTCAAATAAAATAAATTCCCATATTGGCTATGTCAAATATTGTATATCTTATTCTACATCTTGGATCCATTATCTCAGGTAGCATGCTTCGTTATCAGTCCTCTGGAATCATGGTTGGTCTTTGTATTCATCAGAGTTCTCAAATTTCTCAAAGTTATTTTTGTTTATAATATTGCTGTTGTATAAATTGTTCTCTTGGTTCTGCTCACTTTTATCTTAATCAGTTCATATAATTGGTTTCACAATTTTTGTTGCTCCTACAGAATTATATTATCCACGGTGAACCAGGATTACCAAATTGGAGAGCTCTAGGTTGGGTTTGCCACAGTTTTGTAGGTTCAGCCTTCTAAACTGTCAAATTAAAGATGTAGATTGAACTTCAGTGTTTTAGGAAAGCATTAGTCAATCTGAATTGTATTTACAAGGTGTTTCATAATTGATTAGTTAACTCTCATAACATCCCAGACAAGGAAACAACCATTATCATCCTTCAAAGCAAACGAAGATGCAGATAAGACTCCCCAGTGAGGACCCAGTGAAACTGGGATTAGAATTCAGACTTGGTACTTAGTCCACTAAGCACAATGGCTTTGTAAGAAAGAGGTATGGGAATTCCTTGCATTTTATTCTGATAATGGATTGTATGCTCTTAAAGGCATTAAAAATGAAAGTGTTGCCGTAATTGGGGCTACAGTCTGGTCTAGGTCTGACAATTCATGATTCTCAATGAGTGGAAAATATGTTTAAAGAGGGTCAACTTCAAGTGAGTACGATTTATGGTTAGATAAGGGAAAAAATCAGTTTTCTGGACCTTTGCTTACAAGATTCCCCTAAATGAAATGTTGGTCCTGCTTCTCTCATTCTTAATGATTGTATGCAAAACTCACTTCCCCATGAGGCTTTTCTAGCTATGCCAGTCTCAATGGATCTTTGCTGCTTTAAATTAATAAAATATTTATTATTTATACCACACCCATCAAGCACTTGATTATATATACCTGATATCATTGCTTGGTTTATATTGAATTAGTCCTATGTCTCAATAAACAACATAAATTCTTTAAGTTAAAAATTTTTCTTCATTGGATTATAGATTCAGAGCTAGAAGGAATCTTATAGGTCATCTAGTCCTACCCCCTAATTTTTAAAACATACTGTTACATTTATTTATCTTATATGCAGAGTACCTCCTGCAAAATGGCAGCCTAGATAGATCATAAACTGAAATTAAGGTTGCTGGGAGAGATGTCAGTCTTGGATAACTAGCCTCTGATTTTACAGATTTGAAAACTGAGACCCAGAGAATTAAAGTGACTAAGGTTTCATAGGTGGTGACAGAGCTAGGGTTTGTACTCAGTTTCTGTGGCTCTAAATCGGTGGTGGGATTCAAATGAATTAACAACCAGTTCTCCACGGAACCAAGCTGAGGTACCACTGCTGCTGACGTGGCAGGTGCAGGCCCTGTGCCCTCCCCTGCCCCAACAACCAATTTGCCAAACTCAACCTAAAATTACTGGTTCTGCCAAACCCGTACGAACCAGCTGAATCCCACCACTGCTCTAAATCCAGTACCTTTCCCACCATACCAAGTGATCTCTTCTTACTTTCTGTAAAGCACTGTGCTAGGCAATGAAGACAGAAAGACAAAAGTGAAACAAACCGAAAATGGGCCTCACATCCTACTGGGGATCTAGAAAATCTAGAGAAGGAAGTAGATGTGAAGAAATAAAATAACACAAAGTAATTTCAAGAGGGAGAGAGACCTAATGACTGGCAGAATTGGGAAATACTTCATATAGGCAAGAGCATTTGAACTGAGACTTGAGGACCTAGTGATTGCAAGGTGCAGAGCTGAGGAGATGGAGGATGGATGATCCATGCAAAGGCTTGATGGGAGATGCAGTGGTATGTATGGAATCACCATCAGGTAGGCCAGTTTGATTTGAAAGAGGAAGGGTAATGTAAAATCAATCTGGAAATCTAGGCTGGAACCAGACTGTGTAGAGCTTTAAATGTCAAATAGAAGAAGTTGTATTTTATCCTAGAGGCAATAGGGAGCCACTGAAGTTTCTGGATCAAGGAATGAACGTGGCCAGCCGTAGTCTTTAGAACTCTCACTTTGGCAATTGTGAAGAGAAAGAAGGAAGACCAATTAGAAGGCTATTGCAATCACTGAGGCAAGAAGTGTAGAGGACCTGAATTATGATAATGGTCAGGTGAGTGGAGAGAGGGGGATAGTGGCAAAAGGTGCTATGGAAGTAGGACTGCTAAGACTTGGCAAATGATTGGCTATGGGTAGTGAGGGCGATGGAAGAATTGAGGATAACTCCTAGGTTGTAAAACTGAGAAACTAGGAGGATGATTGTTACCTCAACAGAAACAGGGAACTTGGGGAGAGGGGTGGGTCTAGGGGATTCTGTTTTGGACACGTTAAATTTGAGATGACTAGGTGTATGTCCAGTAGGAGGTTGGTGCTGAAGGAATAGACATTAGGAAAGACTTAAGGGAGTCATTTGGGGAGAGAATATGGCTGAATCCATGGGAACTGATGAGCTCATCAGGAGAGAACACGTAGAGAGAGAAGTGAAGAGTGCTCAGGACTCTTGGCCTTGGAGGATGCACTTAGTGGGTGGCATGATGATGGTGATGGTGATGGTGATGATGACGGTGATGGTGATGATGACGGTGATGATGATGGTGATGATGATGACGACGATGACGGTGATGATGATGATGGTGATGATGACGGTGATGATGACGGTGATGATGACGGTGATGATGACGGTGATGGTGATGGTGATGATGACGGTGATGATGATGGTGATGATGATGACGACGATGACGGTGATGATGATGATGATGGTGATGATGATGATGATGGTGATGATGACGGTGATGATGACGGTGATGATGACAGTGATGATGATGGTGATGATGACGGTGATGATGATGATGATGGTGATGGTGATGACGATGACGACAATGATGATGGCGATGCAAAGGAGATTTGGAAGGCAGGGACTATATTCTATACTTATCTCCACAGTGTCTAGTAGAGTACAAGGAACAGGAGTTAAAATACTAATTGAATAGAAGCATATTTTAATCCAGAGACATATTGATGATGTTCATGATAGCCATCATTTATATATTGTTTTATGGTTTGCAAAGAGCTTTAAGATAAGTATTGCCAGTATTATTTTTGGTATTGCAGATATATATTCTTTTTTTTATAGATGAGAAGAAGCCTGAGGCACAGAGAAATTAACTGACTTGCCCAAGGCCACAAAATATCACTAGCTAAAATAATAACTCACATTTATATGGTGCTTCAAGGTTTACAAGATACTTTGCCTACATTAGCTCATTGATCCTCATAAATACCTAAAATTCAGTGCGATTATTAAGTCCATTTTACAGATTAGGAAGCTGAGGCTAATGGAGGTTAAGTGATTTGTCTAGGGTCACACAGCTAATCAGCTTTGGAGGCAGGATTCAAAATCAGGTCTTTCTGACCCCAAGTTGAGTGTGTTATCTACTTGTTTGGACTTGATCTCAAATCTTCTGACTTCACTGAGATATTTATCCTAATGAAAACTAACATGGTCTCTTTGTAATATGACTTGGAGGAGATCTTTGGTTTATGCTGGGTCTTGCTCCAAGCATTTCCCAGGCACACAGAGCCTTTGGAAATCACTTCTGTGCCAAAACAAAATAGCCCTTACACAAGGCTGATTCACATGGCAGCAAATTCTTCTTCTTGCCTTCTGTGTTAATTTGCAACTATGAGAGTCCTTTTTCTGCCCTGTGCCTCTAATATGTGGCTATTCTCTGTTGCCTGAAGAGAAATTAAGATGCTTGTTCAGGTGTAATGGCATTACTATCACTTGGTTTTGATTATTAACTAATTATTAATACTAGGTGTTAATTTGTTGGTGGGAATCATCTTCTTTGCAGTGTTTCCATCAGTATGAATTTCTTTCATCTGTGGAGAAGCTATTACAGTAGCTCTGGCCTTTTCCCGAGCAAATGTCAAAATCTGCTCAGTAGGGAAATATCAATGAAGTGCTTCATCTTCAACACTCTAGCCAGTCTTGAAGGATATAATTGACAAACCACCACAGTCTCAATGAGACCGATTCTCTCAGAGGCCAAGGTAAGGGCACTTATGAATGCTTTTGACATTCTTCTTATGGGAGAGGGACAGATAGGCAGAATTGCTACAAAAAAATGCCCTCCTGAGTGAAATGGGGAAAAAAAGGAGTTGCTGGCAACACAATGGGATCTGGTAGCACAGGAACAAACATGCTTTCACCTGGTTGATTTCATTGGTGGTGCTGAATTTCCTTACAACATCTGTGAAAACAGTTTTGTAATTATGGTCTTTTTATAATCTTACTTTTTGAGAGCCCAGGCAATAAATTATGGAGCAACCCGTTGCATGAATTACTAAGTGGGCAGCCTGTTTATATTTGATTGTCTATCCGATTGTCTTTAGAACACTGTGATATAAACGTTTTTCAGTACAAGAAGCCCATAATGTAGGACGGTTTTTAATGAAAATCCCTCAGTGCATTCTATTAGCTACAGGTAAACAACAGCATAGATAGTTGTTATCTAACACAAAAATTTGTTTTCTCAAACTTGATATAACTCTTTTTTCCTTCCCTCCTAGAAGAATGCTAGAAAACCCTACTCTATAGATTTAATCTTCAGAGCAGGAGTTGGGAACTTGTGGCCCTCTAGGTCCTCAAGTGTGGACCTTTGACTGAATCCAAATTTCATAGAACAAATCCCCTTAGATTTAGAGGCCACATGTGGCCTCCAGGCTACAGGTTCCCCACCCCTGTTCTAGGGTATGCCATATGCCACTGCAATAATGTTAGGTAGGAGAAGTGTTGTGTAATGAATGGAAGACAAGCCTAAAAATAGAATTAAAGTGTAGAAGTAAAAAATTCCTGAGTGTCTGGTTTCAGAGTCAGCAATGCCTAGGTTGAAGTCCTATCTTTTACACATATTGGCCATGACCATGGACAAGTCACTTAACTTCTCATTGTGCTAAGCAATTCTCTAAAAAGTTAAATTTTGGAGTAGGTGCCAATATATATTGGGAGAGGGTTTTTTTCTGTGAGTTCCCTATACCAATGAAGCCATAAATCTGGTCCAAAATACAAAAAAAATAGAACTTAGGCATGTAATACAAATGCATACAACTTTACATGAGTCAGCTTAAGCTGAACCCCAGATGTGGCATATCGTAAAAAAAAAAGAGCTAGCCACAATTAGACTTTGAGAACTCATAGAACTTCTTTCCTAAGTGAAAGACTGAAAAAAAAATCATGATTTAGCTCCATCATTTAAAAATATAAACTTTGCTTTCCTTGAAAAAAAATTGAAGACTCATCTCTTTCATTCATAGATTTGATACCTCAGGGTCATATTCTTGTATGTCCTTCTGGTTTCAGAAATCTCCCTGAGTAATTTCTTGCCATTTGACATTGAACTTTATATCTTCCATAGATGCCAAAATTATATTAGGAAAGAAAGGCTCATTACTGAGTTGTGGATAGTACAACCCAATGCTGAAAGGTTTTAGCTGCTAACCCTTTAAACCATTGTGAATGACCTGAGGGTTTTTAAAGACAAACAGCAAATCAAAAAACAGAAGAATAAGGTCCCACCATATCTCTCTGAGACATACAAGTACACTTGGGAGCCATTTGCATCTTATTTTTGTGTAAGTATTTTCTCTTTGAAAATATACTTGGCAAAGAGCCTGCAGTATGGTACCTAAGAAGAATAATTAAAACCATTTCTGTCAGCCTTTCCTTAATATAACTGAGCCATCCATTCTGATTATACTCAATTCTTTTACTGTAGGACTTTTGCAAAGGTCAAGGCTCTGATCACTAATGTTTTTTGTTTAAATGAAGCTCAAGCTTTATTTCTAAATACTTCCAACTCTTGAAAATCCCAAGGAGATGATAAGCTATTTTAACCCCAGTATCATGGGGAGGGACCATAAGAAACTAACCACCATTCCTCTCAGCCCTTGATCTTTATCCAGTACCAAAGAGTTTCCAAGCTAAAGCCACCATTGTAACTTGCTCACTTGCCTTTCCTTCCAAAGTCACTCTTCTATCCATTAGGCTAAACTGCCCCCGTTTTTGGCTAGTTTTGAATAAACTTCACAAATGTCGACTATTACCAGTCGTTTGAATTGTACTGTAAGTGCAGAAGGGAGTCAAGGGTGGGTTGGGGGGAAGGGGGATGGAGATTCTGTAGGTAAAAGCCAGTGAAAAAAAATATTGTCATAATGTCATCAGCCTTTACTGAAAGAGTCCGTTTTTTTAAAGGACGGGGTGCTATCTGAGCAATACTTGAATTAAATATAATGAGCTTGGAGGTAGGGAAAAGATATAAATTATGGATACATAATAATATAGTTTCCCATCCTTATTAATGTTCCCATAGGTTTTTTATGGCAGATAACATGTAATTTTAATGTAATGACATCATAGTATGTACTTAAACCAAAGAGAAATGAGAAAATGAAATTCAGCTTGGACAGATAAATAGCCATGGTCTGGAGGGAGAAATAAAGCAAAACATTAATTAATTCAGAAAACATTTATTGAGCACTTCATGTGCTCAATAGAATAGAATAGAATGTGGCATTCTGCTAGATGCCGAGACCTAAAGAAGACTTTCTTGTTGACATTTCCTTTACTTTTAGATACTTTTCTTTAGGGTGAGAGGAATTCTCATCCTGATCTCCGATGTGAAGATTGCATATGCAACTCTTTGCTCATTACCACTTTGTTATCATGCTGCCTTCTAAACATTTTATTATTCACTGCCACCTCTGTTTTAGGTTTGTCACTACAGCTGTCCAAGTTTATTTTTCCCTATTGACTATTCCCTATTATTCTTTTCCAAACGTATTTTCTTTCCCTCATTCAGGATGAATTTCATTTTCCTAGACTGGCTTAGAAAGAGGCTTCAAACAGGAGACTTCAAACTGGAACATCTTGGAAAAGGGGAACTTCCCTGCATTATTCCCTAATGTGTTTTCTCTACCCTTTGCATCCTTTTGAGCTCTGATTCTTCCTTATTGGACCGTACTCTCTCTAAGCCGATCAGAGGTGATTAACCAATCCTTTTGGCTCATGCTTTTCATCTGTTTGATGCAGAATCATTTTCATGGACTTTGAGGAACAGGAAAAGAAAATTTGACGTGATTAACAGATATTGTTGGGATGGACAACCAACAAATACCCTTCCAAAAAGAACCTAAGAGTCAAAAAAATTAGGTAGTGGAGAGAAGCTAAGGAATCACTGAAGATACCTTGATCTGAGTCAGTTTCACTGAGCTCATCAAAGCAACTAAGGTTAGGCCTTGATCCTGTGACATCTGAAACTTCTTCTCATTTTACCTGAAATCACCTTGGGACTCTGGCAGCTTGCTTTCCTCAATCATCAGTCAGAGTTTCAGTGTGTTGTAAAGGAAGGGTGAATAGAACTTTTGTAAATGGAAATGATCTACATTTATTTCAAGCCCTTTTATATAATGTACTCAATTTTACCATACAATTGTATTCAAGTAAGAATGATATTCAGGGAAAAGGTGTGAGGTCTACCAGGAGGTTGCTGCATTTTGGTAGGAGTATGAATACTACAGTAGGCAGATAGGTAATACAGTGGATGGAATGCTGGGCCAGGAGTCAGAAAGACTCATTTTCATGAGTTCAAATTTGGCCTCATACACTTATTGTTGTGTGACCCTGGGCAAGTCACTTAAACCTGTTTGCCTCAGTTTCCTCATCTGTAAAATGAGCCAGAGAAGGAAATGGCAAGCCATTCCAGTATCTCTGCCAAGAAAACACCCAATGAGGTCACCAAGAGTTAAACACGACTGGAATGACTTAACAACAACAAAGCATGACGACTAGAGGAGGCAGTGTGTGATAATGGATGGAGATTTTGATTCAAATCCAGACTCATTCTCCCCTCCCCCCAAACCCTTTCTTCTCTTCTCTTCCCTATTCCTGTTAATGCAACCCAAATCTTCCAGTATCTAGTTTTGAAAGTTCTGAGTGAATGTTGTGCATGCCTTTCCCTTTCTCACACCCTCCTCCATCCTGTCACTCATTCAGTCCCTCCAGTTCTACCTCTGAAATGTTTCTTTTTTGCTCCAATTATCATTACCTCAAGGCAATAAACACAACATCAACGATATGCCTATGTAGTTCTGTATCGCAAAGTATACGAGACTCTCCACATAGAGGGTAAAAGAAGTAAACCCTTTATTCAGATGTCAGAAAACCATATCTCATAACCAGATGGTCAGCTCCCACAGTCAGTCAGTCAGTCTACTTCATCATAACAGCAAGGAACCCAAAACATTCAATACAGAGTATCACAACATGGAGCCTCACCATCCTGAAACCTCTCTGACCCCCTGCTGGGGTCTTCTCCAAAACAAACTCACAGTACAGTTAAGTCAGGCTGTTCATAGTGGATAGAATGATGGGCCTGGAATCAGGAAGACCTGAGTTCAAAACCTGCCACAGAGGCTTTCTAGCTGGATGATCATGGTCAAGTCAATTAGCTGCCTCCATTTAGCCTCAGTTTCCCTAAATATAAAATGGGCATAATAGTAGCACTTACCTTCCAGGATTGTTGTATCAAATGAGATAATAATTGTAGATTAATTTAGATAATAATTGTGCATTAATTGAGATAATAATTAGCACAGTGACTGCCACATACTAAGCACCGTATAAATGGTAGCTACGGTTATTATTAAAGCCTTTGCTACCTCTTGCCTAAACTATTATAATCACTTCCTAACTGGTCTCCTACTTTCCACTGTCTTCCCTTACTGCTGCTGGACTGTCTGCTTAAACCATAGTTCACATTTTGTCTCTTTCCCACTCAGAAATCTTTAGCGGTTCTCTACTGCCCATAAAAAAGTCCAAACTCTGTGTCATGGCAATTTGAACCCTCCATACTTTGGCTCCAACATACATTTTCAGTTTTGTATATTTCCCTACTCCCTTATATTCCAACTTCTTTTTCTTTTGGAGCAAGATGGCACGGTAGATAGAGAGCTGTTCTCAAGACCAGGAAGATCTGCATTCAGATTCTGCCTTTGACATATACTGTATCACTCTGGGTAAATCACTGAAGCTCTTGATGCCCTAGGCAAGAAGGTGCTGACAATGCATCGGTTGTGGGAGTTTTCTCACTTAGGATTTCCTTGTACCTATGAAATAATAGGTCTAGTGCCCATTGCTATCGACAATAATAATAATAAAAATAAATATTATAACATTTGTATATACTTATATTTATATATAATAATTATAAATAAATAATATTAATAACAATAAACACAATTTTAGTGATTATACACACTAAGCAAAGAGTTTATCTTGTTAGACTCCAAACAATTGACAGAGCTGAATTCATCTTGAAAAGACGAAAGAGTGATTGATCTAACTGTAATGGTATTGAGACCTTGACTATAGTCTGCACAAAAGTCTTAGGTTAGCTATTTCTGTGGGAACAGTAGACTTGAAATTTAAACTACTACGTCTATTGTTTTCTCCTAATAACATGGGTCCCTTCTAATGTCTGTATAACATGTTTTCATTTTGTCTTTTCCTGTGTTTTAAAAGACAAATGGGAAACATTATTTTTCCTGGAAAAAGTCACTTTCTGCTATTTGCTTCTGGACCTCACTGCTGAACTGAAAATGCTCTCTCCAAGGCTACCGATGCTTTCCTAATTGTTAATCCCGTGGCCTAGTCGTACTCCATCCTTCTTTTTAATTTTTTTAATTTTTAATTCATGGAGTGAAACAAGCATTTTCATAACATAACACAATAAAAAATAGATTGCAACATGAAACTGCAAATCTATGTACAACTTGCTATTACTTTCAAATATACAAAAAATATCATGTAGATTTCTTTCTTTTTCTTTCTGCCCTAGAGATGACTAACATTAGACACATTTATAGTAAGTATGTTTTAAAGTGTTTTCATGGGTTCAGGAAAGGGATTTTCCTCCTCAACTTGCATACTACAGAAAGTCAACAAAAGGTCAACCAATCATATTGGGTCTCATTTTCATAAGCGCTGCAAACCTTTTAAGGACTAGGTGTAAATGATCGAAAATAAACAGGTGAAAAAAAATCAAAGGGGTTGGTGCCATTTTAATATAAAAAAAGAAAAAAAAAACAACTCTCTAGGTCAAGGCAGTTCAGCAGTGAACTGGGCAGGCACCAAATCTCACATTTCCCAGGAGTGTGACTAATGCAACTCTAAAACAACATGTATAATCCCAAAGTATTATGAACCTCATAAAAGAACACTTCTCTAAGTATAGATATCTTAAGGAGTGTGCATGTGTTATTGAACGCTGGCCTCCGTCAGACTGTCTCGATCTGGAACACGCTGATGCTAATTTCACTTTCACAGTGGATTCCCTGGCATGCTGACCATTAGTGATGGCTCCTTTGGATTCTCTCAATGTCTGGGGCCTTGACTTTACTCAGCTGTCACTCCTTAAGTCAAAGTGGAACAGCAATGGGGAACTGTTTTTCTTTGATCAGAGGGCACTGTTCAGGTGTGAAGTAGAAAAGTTTATTAAATAAAATGACATTTTGTATCTTAAATCTTTATTTGAAGTGGGAAGGGCAGTGGTGGTTAAAAAGCAACTGATAACAGTGGCTTTTAACCTAGTATATGTTGAAGGTCATTCAGGATCCCAGGTATTCACAAGGGTATTCTCTATCTAAAGTCTATTTGAAGCCATTCATTTCTCTGAAAGTTTCCCAGAAATCCAAGAGTTGGTATTTATTGGTAGAGAGATAACATTCTATTATAGTTCTGCTTTTGAAAAAAACAACAAAACTGACTACCAGCTATGGGATTATTTAATTACATCCAATAAGCATTCATTAAGCACCTATTATGTGGTGCTAGGCCTTATAAATTAAATGAAAACCACTATCTCAATGCAATTATTTCAAAGACAAAAATTCAATTTGCTGATTTGTTTGTAATGCAAAATTTGCAATTATTTTGTGACTTAATATGGACATAAAGAAACTTAGGGAACTGTTACTTCATTTCCTTCTCTTGATGTCAAGATAGACTACAAACAGGGTGGGGAACCTTTGACCTTGAGGCCACATGTGGCCCTCTAGGTCCTCAAGTTCGGTCCTTTGACTAGATCCAAACTTTGCAGAATAAATCTCCTTAACAGAAGGATTTGTTCTATAAAACTTGGACTCAGTCTAAGGGCCCCACCCAAGGACCTGGAAGGCCACATGTAGCCTCAAGGCCACAGGTTCCCCACCACTGGAGGAAGCCTAGAATGTGTCACCCTCAGAAGCTCTGACTAACCTGACATCAGGTTAAGGACTGTTTCATTTTTGTCTTTGTAGCCCCCACGCTTGGCATATATTAGGCACTTAAATGCTTATTGATTGAATGATTGGTTCTGAGTGTAAAAGATTGTTTGGAGGTCAAATTTTTATAGAACTAATCTAGGAAATGGGGTCCACTTTATGTTGAGCAAAAAGTTCAAATTAATCTAAAGGCATGCCCTATTTCCTAGGGCATTTCTGGAACCAAAGTTACCTTTCAGGGAACAGTATTCTAAATAACTGTGTTTGGGACCTATTTCTCCTTGGCCGAGAGAACCAAGCTTCTTTGGTTAATTCATGTTTATTTTAAAAGCATTCATTTTTTGAAATTTGGAGTTTTTGTATTGTTATTGTTCAGTTATTTCTGTCATGTCCAGTTCTTCAAAAAGAGTCCATTTGGGGTTTTCTAGGTAAAGATACTGGAGCGGTTAGTCATTTCCTTCTCTGGTTCCTTATACAGATGAGAAAACTGAGGCAAGCAGGGTTAAGTGACCTGTCCAGGGTCATACAGCTAGTGTCTGAGGCCATGATTGAACTCAGGAAAATGAGTTTTCCTGACTGCAGGCCCGACACTCTATTTACTGTACCACCTAGCAGCTTTGATGATTGGCAGATTTCTTCTTTTTGAAATGTTTACTGTCTTTCCTTTCTTGCCTCACATTATCTATTAATAGAGTTTTGTTATATGAGAGGCAATGTGTTATAAAGGATAGTGCTGGCATTTGTGTCTGGAAGACCCAGGTTTAACTCCTACCTCTGACATTTACTAGCTTTCAGAGGCTTAGGCAGCTCTCAAAGATGACTGAAGAAATCACTAGTCTTAGAAAACAGAAGCATGCAAGACTGGGCTTCTTCACAAATACATTTCCCAAGAAACTAGCTGTTTTAAGAAATTTTTTAAAAAACATAATGTTTTCTATTTTTTTCTTAAAATCTCTGGCCAATTCATTTAGACCCAGTCCAATTAATGTTATACTTTAAGCATATAATATTTTATTAGATTGCTTCACAGTCACTAAAGCTATACTATTCTAGAATTCCTTTAAAAACCAACCAGGGTCATTGACAGCGAAACAATTCTTTTTATGGTGGGTAAACATTTTTATTTCTGAATCTCTTATAGATTTCCATCTGTTCCAAATATAAATTAGACATACAATTTATCATAATGACAGGATGGTTTCAGGTCAGGTTCATTGGTCAGGAACCAGAATATGGAGTCTCCCCTTCTCTGAAATAGCCAGGAAGTCTTTTGTCATTGACTTCACATTATGATGTTTATTTAGGAACCTGAAGACTGATTCTGAAAGAACAGAAGCCTCCTCCTAAAAGAATGCCAAATTAAAAATGTTGAAAAGTAAAAATATTAAAGTATTAAAAATACTCATTTTTAAAGAGAGGAGGCTAGTATATAAGAGAATGTAAATACCATCAATCCTCTCCTAAAATCTTTAACATTCTGACACAGGAAACCATATTTTCAAAGCCAATATTCCTTCCTGATTATACTATGACTGCAAATCATGAAATTAGAATAGTAGCTAAATATTATGTAGTACTTTAAGGTTTACAGAGCACTTCCTCTCAGTTTGTCCTTAGAATAATCATGTGAGATCAGTACTAGTATTATCCCCACTTTGTAGATGAGAAAACAGAGACCAAGAGAGATGACATGATTTGCTGAGGATGACGCATCTGGTTAATTTCTGACAGTGGATTCTAACTCAGATCTTCCTGATTGTTAAGTCTAGAGCTCTATCTCCCTTGCCATCTCTGAAGAAGCAAAACTGATTGAACAAAAGGGAAATGATGGGTGTAAAGGTACCAAATGACTTGAATTCAAGAAATGACAAAAATAAGCCAGGAAATATTTGATCCAAAAAAGAGGTCGGATGTGTCTGCAGCAAAACTAAAAGATAGCAGAGGCACAGCCTGAGTGTGCCACAGTTACACACAGAAATGTTAGGGCAAAGTTTTCAGCACATTGGGTAGATTCTCATAGAGGATTTATGGGAGAACATGGACAAGAATCACAAAGGATGGGCAGGTATGGGCTGGCTATGTATTATATCAATTGAGGGAAAGACCACATTGGTAAGATAAGGGGTCCACTGAAACATCAATATTATTATGAATTAGCATCAGTTACTTAATAATTAATATTATCAACACAGAAAAATCAATATTTTAAACCAAGGGTTTTTAAATTGGGATCTGTGATAACTGTATTTTCATATTTCATATTTTCATACAATTGGTCTCATGTCATCCTATGTATTTTGTTTTATACATTTAAAAACATTATTATAATAAAGAAGGCCATAGTCTTCACCAGCCTGCAAAAAGGGTCCTTGATACATAAAAATAGCTTGCAACTTCTTCACAAATCCTAAATAAATCACTGTTTTAAGTTATTCTGCTTTATTTTAAAGGTTTCAACTTTAGCTTTGTTCAAGAAGTCAACGAGCCTATGAGTTCTGGCCAAACAACCTCGAATTGGCATTTAAATTTACTTCATCTGCCCCGAAGCTCACAAGTCTTTTCTCTCTCAGAAGGAGGAATCATTGGATATCTAGTTATTCTTCATACTTCTACAGTTCTGCTTCAGTATTTCTCTACATCAAAAAGTGCTACCTGCAGAATGGGAGGTATTTCCTTGAGTGCAAATAAACATTTCCCACAGCCAGAAGAGGCTGAACTAGTAGGAAATGGAAAATCAGATTTATAAAAAACAAATGTGATTTCTGATTCCCACGACAGTATACAAGCCATTGTTTTCAGAAAGGTAACTGTTTCTCTTTGAGAAGCAAAGGAAAAGAGATGAGGAGGAGCTTGAAAAGCTAGAGTGAGAGGGAAAAAAAATTAAAAACCAAGCTGCAAAGTCCCTAAATTGGAATGTTTCCAAAGTACATGATAAAGTGAAATCGTTCATAGATATATGACCAGGGTCATGGACCAGAAACCATTCTGTTGCGGACTAAAGAAAAGGTTTAAGAATATTACAAAAAAAGGAATAGCCAGGCAAATATAGAACACAGAAGATGGAAGGAAAACTAGCAGCTGGACCTAAGTATAACACTTTTTTTTTGTGGTCACTAGTGACAGTGTTATTGTGTTTCTCTAACCCAGGAAAGGAAATTCAACATGCTGCTGTATTCACCCAGTGAACAAGCTTCACTTGATTCCAGTGGAAATGAACTGAAATTTCAGTTTAAGCAAGATGACTATTTTTCTTTCAGAAACATTGAGAATCTTTCTAGCAGAATGTAACTCTTAATCAGGGTTGTTTATTCACACTAAAAGTCATTGCGGGTCACATTGTTCACTTGGTGCCATTTGGTCTGCACTTATTCCTTCCTGAACAGGAAGTCCTTAAGATTAAAGATTGTATTTTTATGGTCCCATGCCTGCCTACTCCAAGCTATTACCTGAAGAGAAATGTAACTGGGAGTCAATTTCTAGAAAGGATATTAGCCATCATTTGTGTGTGTGTCAGGATGAAAAATAGAAGGAAATCAAGGTAGAGTATTATGAGGTGGTGGGTGGAGACTGAGAAAGGAAAAAAAAATAAGAAACAGCAAAGTAATTGTTTGGGATTTGGAAAATACATATTTTAGAATTACCACGGAGTTTTCTCCTTTGAGGTTTGAGGAAGGATTCATCAGTATGACACACTTAGGTTAAAGTAGAAAGAGAAAAAAAGAGGTGTGACTCACTGTATTAGCAGAGATGCATATTCTGGGTGAACATCGAATGCTTTCATTTGATTCTTCAGTCTTCTACCAATGGTCGCCTTTTCCAGAAGACCCTTTTCCAAAACAATGTCTTGGCAAAAGGAAATGTAAATATTTGAAGAAAGTAAACTGCCTGCGAGTTCAGAAAAGGGAATGTTTTCTGGTTTGGTTTCTTTTGTTTTAGCCTGCCTTGATTCTGTGGCTGTTCCTATAATTGTTCAAGATGGGGCACAGTTTGAAATTGCAGTTTCGGAGGACTGTATATAACTTCTCTGCTTATTCTTCATTTCATCTATATGTGTTACCTCCTGTTATATTTATGTCTTATATCGAATATTTATTGGGGTAAGGTAAGAAAAGATGCTATATATATTAAAGTCAGCATTGAAAAAAATTTAATTCCTTAGATATACAGTAGCATTTTTTGTCCTCTCCCAATACTTCTTCCATGATTCAAAAAGTTCAGATACTCTTTCTTCCATAGGTTGGAGCAGATTACTGAAGGGCTCGGGATTTGGGGACTGTGTGCATGGGGAGAAACATTGATTTGCACAAACTTTGGTTTGACACAGAAATAAGTCTATATATTGGCAATGCCTAGAAAGAATAGTCAAAGAACATGAGTTCACATTCTATTTTTGTCACTTAGTACTTCTTACTACTCAATGACCTTGAGAAAGTCACTTGACTTCTCTGTGTCCTCATCTATAAAGTGAGGACATTAGTCTAGATACCCTCTGGAGCAATGATAGTATTATTTTGTGAACATTTTGAAACCTTTAATTTTCTTTTTTGGAACTACTGTGAAATTACCCTTCTATCAATAGTAAATGTTTAAGGCATATCTATACATACATAAAACAGCCCCCTAGTTTAATAAATGTTTTATTTAGTTCAATTCATTGAGCTAAGTAAAATCAATTATTTGACTGACTTTTAGATTCCATTAGGTACTATTTTGATTAATACTGGAATTATAAGAAACACAAATAATCTGATTAAAATTCTAAAATCAATTATTTGATTGACTTTTAGATTCTTTTAGATACTATTTTGATTAATACTGAAATTATAAGAAACACTTAAATAATCTGATTAAAATTCTAAAATCAATTATTTAAATGACTTGTAGATAGTATTTTGATTAATACTGGAATTATAAGCACTTAAATAACCTGATTAAAATTCTAAAATATATTTAGGAAATCCTTTGAGTAAGAAACTGCAGTATAGTAGGGAATACAGGAATACAGAGGAACTTCCCTTTTGAAAGAGAATAGAAGGCAAATAGAATGAAATGTCACATCTTGCTATTGACCAGTTAGGACTTCTCCTAACATAACTAGCCCAATGGGAAAACAATGATGTTCAGCATAGCAAAAAAAGTCTCTCTTCTACAAACTCCTATTCTCGGCTCTCCTTTACCTATATTTATGGGCAAAGCTTCTCTACACAGGCTGTCTCACACTATATATTTTTCTTCCTTTTCACCGACCGACTGCTATCAAGTTCCTAACTTCATTACCTACCATGGTTCTTTGAAATAATGAAGTAAAATGCATGAAAGAGAAAAAATGATCTCTTTCACCCTTGCCATTTGGATTTTGCGGATATGTCAGACCACGAGTATTATTTTAATTTGCTTTGGATATCTATGGTCTATATTTTAATACTAAAATAGATTGTCCTTGTACAAATTTCCCGACACACTGAGAGCAGCTTCCTTCCAATTCGTAAAAGCCAACTCTGCACTTATCTGACAGTACTGGGAAAGCTTGTTTTCCTGTTTTTTTTTTTCTTTATATAGACTGTATTTTGTAAACAAGAGGTAGATGTTTTATACTGATGATTTAGGAGTTTGTGTTGATAACGACTGAGAACATGTTTGTGAGAACTTATGATGACATGCTGGGCTCACCACTTTGAAATTAGCTCTGCTGATCAGTTTTATTTCTGGCAATCAGCGAGAATGACTGCTTTATAAACCTATGTCCTGATACTTTAGAGAAACAGGAAAGTATTTTCACAGCTCATTCACATAACCAATGAAATGTGAAATAGGTTCCATGGTTAGCTAGAAATCTTGGAGGTTTTTTTGAGTTCTAACCATCAGAGCCCATCTCTGTTGTGCTTCGCTTTAGTTTACAGAGACGAATATGGATGTCGGCCCTAAGAAATCATTTTCTCTCTGACATATTTTCTATTTTTTGCAGCAAATTTTGTGGAGGAAATAGAAAGGAGAGATAGGAAGGGATCACATTTTTTTTCTGTTTTTTTTCCCCTCTTCCTTTTTCTTCTAAGTTAAAACTCTCTAATGAATCCATCACAGAGCAAATGGGGGAGACAAAGTGCTTAGCTTTGTTCAAATTCTCTGACAAGTAGTCCTTATGTGGGATCTATGAATACAGTAAAATGGATTCTCACAGGTATCAATATGTGCATGTACATAGTTGCCAGAAGACTGTAAATCTACACCCAAGATCAGAGATTGTTGCTAGTGCTATTATAATGTGCCGAAAAGAAAAGAGAAAAAAAAGCACTCTGATAAAATGTATTTGGAATTCCATTGACTCGAATGAAGTAAATTGAACCTGGCAGATGATGGTGATCACAGTGTAAAAAAAAATTAAATTAAAATTAAAAGCCTCATTAAATTTTTCAAATCTTCCTCCTCTTTCCACAACAGATTTGATTGACACTTAATAGTTAAGCCAGTCCATTTGTTTTTAAGAGTGAAGTTCCCACAGCACAAAAATAACACTATAGTCCATGCCTGGCAGCTTGTGGCCAAGTGCAGTGAGCATGGAGAGACTCTGATGAGTCTATTGAGAAAGCAGCTGTTTCTGCTTCACTTCTGACCTGTTGGTGCACTCCTGTATAGCTGTGTTCAAAACCCTTTCACTCTTTACTCACAGCCTCTTGCCATTCACTGCAATAGAAGCAAGGCTTGTATTAGTTTCTAGCTACTTCAAGAAACAGATGCTGCAATTACATCTAAAAGTGCTAGCGAGATGGACCCTGAATGGTAGCCTGTTTTTATTATGGCTGCCCATCCAGGGAATACTTTTATTGCTAGCAATCAGTGTTAGAGCTTCAGTATCAATCGATCATTTTTGCTTCTAACAATTGTGGACACACATGGCACTGGGTGTTGAACGTGGAGAGGAACAAATCATGTTTGTAATTGCACGGTTATGTTATTGTCTTATCAATGAATGCCACAAAATAAGGAACCCAAATAATGCAACAACAAATGCTAGCCAAACTGAGTGCCTGAGCCATGTTCTGTCTTTCTGTCAAAGAAATAATTAGGGAACACACAGACACAGATGGGGATGGGATAATAGTGATTCATTTTAAGGTGCTAACAGGAAATTATGAGGATTTTTTAAAATATATGTTTGGAGCTCAAAGTAATTTGCTAGCTAAAGTCAGTTTGACATAAATAGATCATTTTCTTATCAGAACAAAAACCTGATAAATTTTTCTTATTATCCTGACACCAAACCTCATCCTTATTTTATTTTCCAGTGGTAATTATCTGCCTAGAAATTTAGCAAGGGCCCACCATCCATATCAAGCAAAATGTACAATGCATAAGAATTCTGGCAAAAAATTATTTAGGATGAAATACATTGAAAATAGTAATTGATACCCTGCATAGAATGAGAGGGTCAAAGGTCGTCTACTTTGCCACAGTAAATTCTTTGCAGGCTCCAGGCAAATGGGTGGCTATTCTGTAGTTAAATGTCAACAGTGAAGTACATTCCATAGCCACCTTCACCGTCTTGACACATTATGCTGCCAGACTTTAAAAGAAAAAATCCTTTTTATTGTAAACTTAACAATTATCAACAAAAACAATGATTTTTGAAATACAAATAAAATACAAATGTACAAATAAATACAAATAAAAAGGAAAGAAGCTTGTATAAGAAGAAACTGGAAACTATTATCTACTTTTTAAAAGGAGTACACACACATATATGTGTACATATATTGTAAATAATTTAAGAGTAAGAATAAAGCTGCTATATTTGTTTGTGTCTCCTGCTGTACTTGTTTGCTTACTTATGTGCATTTAAAATGTTTAATTGCTCTTTTTTGCATATCTATCATTATCTACTGATCAACCCCAATTCCTCTTCCACCCCCCCATTAACAAATACACATAGATTGTGTAATGTAGCTAGGTGGCACAGACGATAGAGTGCTGGCCCTGAAATCTGAAAGACTCATCTTTCTGAATTCAAATCTGGCTTACAGGTCACATAGACACATAGATGCAGGTCATTTAACTCTGTTTGCCTCAGTTTCTTCATCTGTAAAATGAGCTAGAGAAGGAAATGGCAAACCACTCCGGTGTCTTTACCAAGAAAACCCTAAATGGGGTTACAAAGACACCAACAACAAATGTATGGTTTGAAAGAGTTAATTGTGCAAAAACCCTCTGGAGATTCTTACTGCATACTGAGTTAAGTTCATGCTTTTCGTCTGATATTCAGCACTGCCCATAATCTAGTTATACATTACTTTATAGCTTTATCTTGCATGACTCTCCATTACCTATGGAGCAGTAGCATTGTTTAATATGATGGTGCTTTGCACTTGGAGCCAGGCCGGAGGTCTGGTTTTGAACTCACCTTGGATACCTGCTGTTGTGAGATCATGGCCAAATCTCTTAACCTTTGTCTGCTTCAGTTTCTTTATTTGTAAAATTGGGATGAGTATTCACATTATCTATTTGACAAGGTTGTTCTGAGCAAAGTGTTTTTGAAACCTTAAAGTGCTATGTAAAAGTGAGTTATTATTACTTGATACTCTAACCAAACTGGATTATCTTTTGTCAAGTGAAAAGAACCTACAAATTACTCTTAACTTCCTTGCATCTCTTTGATCATGAATTTCTCCTTGCTTAGAACATCATCTCTTCATTAGTCGAGCAATCAATAAACATTTCTAAGCCTCTGCTATGTTCCAGGCACTATGCTGAAGATACTTGTTGAATTCCACATATCATTTCCTCCATGAAGCTTCCCCTGATTGTTTACAATCACAAATATGCCTTTTCTACCTTGAACTTCAAAGCATATGTTCTATACTGCTTTAATGCACCTGGCATTTATTACTTTACTTCTGTTTAACACAGATTACTAACTATGTTTGTGTTTTGTCTACTGCTGGAGTATAAGCTCTCTGTGTATGGACATTTCCTTTTCTCAAAACTTTGTATCCCCAGGAGGACCTAGAACAGTATACTGCACACAGCAGGTGTTTAATCAATGTGTGTTGAAGTGAATCGAACACTTCATTCCATTCTCAGGAAGCTGAATATGCTTACACAAACTAGCATGGGCATGTTTGCCTCTTTGCTCTAATATGAGCATTATCTATGGATCTTTGGCCTCAAGAGAGAGCATTATCTATGTGCCCTCCTTGGCTGAGAAAGAAGATGAGACTCCCAGTGAGCCACATGTCTCCCTTAATCTTTTCTTTTGAGATAGAAACCTGCCAAACTGGAAAAATAGACCAGCATCAGCAGCAACCTTTGCTTACACTCCATAGATGCCAGAAAAGCAGCTTGTCCATAAAAATGGATTCCATAGAATAAAGGGGGAGGAATCTGTCCTCGTATGGAGCTGGGGTAAGGGAGGGTGTGGAGAGTACAGAAACCTTAGTGTTGAAAGTTGTACATCTGAGAGAATGTAGACTATATCACTTGTTGGGCTTCACTTCATAGATAAAATACTGGTGTGTACCATGAATACGCCTATTTCTGAAGCACAATGATATCATCTTTCAATACTACGATTCCATTCCTTTCCTCTGGTTTGCTGATTGATCAATATCACCAGCTATATTGCTAATTCTAATTTAAGCCAAATTTCTCCTTCATATTCTTAGGATCACAAGATCCTAAGATGGGGCTGCATGGGGACTTAAAGATCATCTGCTTCCTCATTCATTTTATACATAAGGAAAAAAAAAGCCAAGCAACTTCCTAATATCACACTGGTAGATAGCAGCAAAGCAGAAATTCAAATTCAGGGCTTTAACCTCAAATTCAGTATTTTTCCAAATACCACCTTTAAGACCCGCCTCTAAAAAGGTGTATCTTGTGCATAAATAAAAATGCATACTATAGTTAACAGCAACAATGTAATCTTTCAACCATAGGCTAATTTAAAAACAATTTATCATATAATGAGAATAAAGAAAATATCTATATTTACAAAATAAGGTCTAGACATTTTAAAATCATGTTTATCACTGTTATTATTATTATTTATAATTCTTTGGACATTTACATTTTACATGGTTGATAATGGAACATAATAATCTATTATTTGATAGAAATATTAACAAGGATCAGAAGTTTCTTTTTAAAAATAATTATAGTCTGTTCAGATATTTAGGTTACCTATGTGCAGTTGATTATTTTCCATGATATAAAAGACCAGTTGGAAAATTCCTTTTTAATTCACTCTGAATCCATATCTTGCAATCAGATCCCTCTTGAGGCTGGTCCATGCTCTTGGGACATCAGTTCTGGACTTTTAGCCAGTTTGACATCCAAAGCCCTTCGATATTTTCGCAGTTGGCATGTTTTCCTTGCCTCAGTCACTAGAACTTTATTCACTTGCTTGATCTGTTTAGGTTATTCAAAGGGGATGAACTTAGTTTACCTTTCTTATCAACCGGGATGGTCTCCAATTCCCTCTGACTCCTATGTAGAAATAGGAGATATTATAATAATCACTATAAAACCTTAATAACTTTGCCCAATTGTTGACATGTCCAGAGAACGGACCTAGAAGGGACTTTTATGATCACATAGTCTAGATCCCACCTTTTACATATGATTCAATCAGATCCCACCTTTCACATATGATTCAATTCTCTTAAGGAAAAGAAAAAACATCCTTCCTCCTTGCAGATATTTTTAGCTTCTATGTCAGTCAAGATGTTACTCAGATTTAAACTTCATAGCATTTCTTTTACCAGTTGAGACCAGTTCCAGAACTTTTACAAACTTTGCTCTTATAAAAGCCACTTTGTTTTTTAAAAGGTGTCTTTTAAACCACAGACAATAACTAGAAACCACAATAAGATTTTTATACTGAAATTCATCATCATTTCATTACAACATCTTTATTGGCTTTTTGTCATTTAAAAAATCCATCTGGTTTCTCCATGCAAGCAAGCTTATTATGAGAGTGGGTAAGGTAATCCAGAAAGAAATTTTCAGAGATTTATTCATCCTTAGGATCTAACTTCTGTTCAAAGTAGCCAATGAGCTGGCAAGTAAATTAGCCAATGAGTCGGCAAGGTTGGCACGCAAATAGATGATGAAGGCAGGATCCAAACACCAGTAGGAATCAGAAAACGAATGCTTATCTTAGTCTTACTGTTAATCCTCTTCTAGAGGCACAGTGAGCCAGGTAAGTGGCATAGTGGATAGAGCACCAGGCCTGAAGTCAGGAAAGACTCATTTTTCTGAGTTTAAACCTGGCTTCAGATACTTCCTAGCTGTGTAACCCTGAGCAAGTGATTTTTAACCCTGTTTGCCTCAGTTTCTCCTCTATAAAATGAGCTGGAGAAGAAAATGGCAAACCATTCCAGTATCTTTGCCAAGAAAACCCCAAATAAGGTCATGAAGAGCCCAGACATGGGTGAAATGACTGAATAACAAGAAGTATGTTCTCTTTTGCTTGAAAACACTGAAAATCATAAGGCCTAACAAATCAGATAAATTGGAACGTCTGTTTTTCCAATGTCATTGCTTAAGTCGATTAATTTATTGTCATCAACAAATGTTTATTAAGCTTCTACTATGTGCCAGGCACTATGCCAAGCTTGATGACTTCTCCTTCCATGTTTTGTAATGTCTGTGTAAGTTCAAATTTGTTGAAACCAGAAGCTAAGGATTATGTTGAATAATTATCTTTGATAATTTAATGATAACCATTATGAAAACCATAAAAGACATAAAATATTTTCAGGCCATAGTTTCATAAAATTAAACTATTTCATTACTAAATCAATTCAGTTTTTCAAACTCGGTATTAGAAGGTATGGTGGAAAAAAAATCTCTCCTCTGCAGCTTTGTATGGGGTGGGAAAATTTGCCTTCTCCTAAATAGAAGAGGAGAAGTCAATAGAAGACTAATTCTCATTTCATTTCATAAACTATGTACAGTCGTGTTCTATGAATCAGATGGGAGAACTGGAGTAAATAAACAGAGGAGCCAAATTTATCTAATTTTATGGGGTGCTCTTTTATCTGCTATCTTTCTTTCATTCTTTTCTTATTTTTTTCCTTCTCCTTGTCTACAGTCAGATTTGAACTCATGAAGGTGTGTCTTCCTGACTCTAGACCCAGTTAGAGCTGAGCCCCCTAGTCCAACCCACATATAAATAAGAATTCTCTCTATGACATATCTGATAAGTGGTCATTCAGCCTACGCATGAAGACCTCCAGTGAGATTCTTAACAGGATAGGCTACATGGAACTCTTAAGACGATTAATTTCATAACTAAAATTCAGTACCATTGAGAAGGCAATGGGTAGGCTCATGTCAGGCAGCACCAGGCTATAACACTTAACAACAGGACTATGAGAAGAATTGAAGTAAAGGATGTCATCAAAGAATTGTAAGAGAGATAAATGATGGATAGCCTATATACTCTGCCACTACCCTGGAAATGTTAGAAGAAAATGAAGGAGCCCAGAATGTTGGGTGTTTTCCCAACATTTGTTGGGCCTATTTAGGGGAGGACAATGTTAAGAGTCACACAGGATGGACAAATAGGGATGTTATAATAAGCTGTGATGGAATGAACCTTCACATTGATGTTATTGAAAATTTATTTAAATATTTAATCTACTTAAATATTCAACTGTTACATTTTCTGGCTTATATTGATGTGGATTTCACTAAACCCCTTAGAGCTCCTTTTTAATAACAATAATAATAATAATAAATAGAATTAATAGAATGTTTTAAGCTTTGCAAAACAATTTACAAATGTCATCTCATTTTATCTTCATAACAACCCTGGGAAATAGGTTCTATTATAATCCTCATTTTATAGATAAGGAAATAAAAGATTGAGAGAGGTTAAGTGACTTGACCAGGGTCACACAGTGTGTACATATCTGAAGTAAAATTTGAACTCAGGCCCCCCTTCCGCCAGGTCTGGTGCAAAACAGGATAAATAGAAGCCTTCTTTCCATTCATATTTGACAAAATACCTTACAGAATTACAGCTTGCATTGGTCAGGATCTCATAGTATTTCAGGTTCATTGTTATTTTAGAAATGGTATAAATGGGACTCTCAATTGACCAGAATGAGAAGGCTGATTTAACATGTACAGAGTGGTTATTTATTAAGAATTACACATAGGTGATCTGTGAATTCAGTTAAAAGATTGTTTCTTTGAAAAAGTCTAGTAATAAGGTAAACCTTCTAATAGATAGCAACTTTTTTTTTATATGATCAGTTTCAAAGGTATGCTAATTTTTGGCAAAATTGCAGAACAGAAAGTTTTCCCTCCACTGATTTTTGCAGAAGGGCTATTTTCATTTGCTAGAAGTTTGATTGGCGGTTTCCTAAGGAGGGAAAATGAATTTCAAAGTCAAACCTAAGAAAAACTGTTTTTTTCCTGCTCTCCCAGGACTTTTGTTGCTCCAGGTGTTACAGGAAAAACAAATCTCTCAACTGGTCTAGTCCTTAATAACAGTATTATTAAGATCCCCAAGCACAGCTGATATCGCTCTTCCAAAGAGTCTGGGGAACTCCATTCATTTATTGATGCACTTGCCATGAAGGGATTACATTTTGCTTTGTTTGAAGGACCTGAGAGCCCTTATTGTTTTTGTTTGTAGAAACACTGTGGTGCGCATTAAAGAGGGGAAGAAAGAAAGAGAGAGAGAGAAGGAAAACAAAACAACAGAGGCCCCTCACTGCTGATTGCCCTTTTTTATTCACTTGAAATGCTTCTTGGCTGATTGATTTGTGATTTGGATCACCACGTCTCTCTCTCCTCAACTCAGCACTCTGAAATTTTGTGACTGGCATGCACAGCTGACATGCGGTAGGTTATTCGTAAGGTTAAAGATTACGATGGGGATACTAACTGGCTTGTTCCACCACATTTTACACAGAAGGACAGCCAAGTTTCAATTCTTCATGGTAGTGGAGGACAGGGATAGCATATATAAACGAAGTCCACAGAGAAACCAAACCTGTTGTTTTATTTCTGGCTTAACGGTTCCTGTAGTCTCCTTCATCAAACTCGAGTTAAATCTGAAACCGGTGTTCTGCTAATGGTGGAGTGATTATAGAAATGACCATAGGCAAGATATCATCAGAGATGATTATTTCATGCTTCTCTGTACCTACGATACTCAAAAATGTAAGGCTGAGAATGTTCCTAATTGTATAATTACAGATCCTGTAATAACTAATATAATACTACCACTTATTACTTTTTTCCCCAGATCCTGGATTTCTGGAACATGGTACACTGAGAAAAAACACTTGATTGGTCAGAAGACCTGGGTTCAAATCTTGATTCTTTTACTTTCTACCTGCGTGACTTTAGGGAAATCATTTAATTTCTCTGGCCCTCAACTGCCTCATCTGTAGAATGATGTTGCTAAATATGTAATTCTTAAGACTAATCTTAAAGACACAGAAAAGCAAGCATTCCTGCAAAGTGTATGGACTTCGTTTACAAATGAGTTCCTATCCACTGGGCCATCTTGGGCTTGCTCAAATTATATGTGGTCTTGAGGCCCACTAGCTCCAAATCAACAGAGAGATATAAAGTAAAAACCAAAAAAAATCCCCAAGACCAAACAAACAAAACAACACACGAGGAAGAAGAAAAACTTCTGAGGGGATGCTGGGCCAGAAAAAAGAGAGATCTCCCGAAATGAGTGCTCATAGGCAGGGGGCTGCCTAAGTATGCCTGTAGTTAGGCCATGGAGCCAATGGAAAGGGAAGTATAAACAATTTGAGAGACACAATACAGGAAACCTTGTCAATAAAGCAGGACTTGTAGTCCATGAGGCATCAAAAGAAGGCTTATCTCTTCTTAAAGACACGATTTTGTACATCTTTGTACAGTGCTTATCACAGTTCTCTGAGTAAAGAAGGTAACCAATAAGTGATTGTCGAATGAACCAATAACATTTTTCCAAAAGAGTTTTGGTGTCCTTTTGTCTGGAAAATTCACTAATGCAGAACACTTCCGTTCTTGATGATAGTAATTTCACTATTGACCAATATAGAGAGTAGATACAAGTGAGGGTCAATAAAGACTTATCTTCATTTACAGGTTCAATTACTTTTCAGCCGTTGTCACTTTGGTTGGGTTCTTACCTCTGTGGGGCAGATCCTGAAAATTATGTATTGTTACAACAAAAACTATTACAAAAATCACATAAACATATAGTATCATCAACATAGTCCCATCCTGTTTCCTTCCATCCCCAGCAACTAGAAAGATCATTTTGACATACAGAGATACTGTAGTTTACATGTACTTTAGCTATTAGAAGGTCACATTTTAAAAAAATTCTGAAAAGTAAGAACAGTAATGAGAAATAAGGTCTGAATTGAAACTATAGGATAAAGGGAACACCTGAAAAAGTGCTTTCCTAAGATTACATCATGAACATTACCTATATCTTTATGAGTTAAGGTGAATATTATATATTATTATGATTATCCTAATTTGTATATTCATAAATGAAAGAATGGGGCAGCTAGGTTGGCGGTGGATAGAGTGGCTGGCCTGGAGTCAGGAAGATCTGAGTTCAAATATGACCTCACATACTTACTGGCTGTGTGACCCTGAACAAGTCACTTAATTCTATTTGCTTCAGTTTCTTCATCTGCAAAATGAGCTAGAGAAGGAAGTGGAAAACCATTTCAGCATCCTTGCCAAGAAAACCCCAAATGGAGTCATGAGGACATGGCTGAAACAACTGAACAACAACAACAAAGATCAAAGAGAAGGAAAAATGGACTTTGTCCTCACAGTAAAACCTTACTAATGAGAATGTCTGAAGTTAGGAAGACTTGAGCTCAAATCCAGCCTCAGACATTCACTAGTTCTGTGACCCTGGGCAAGTCACTTAGCCTCTGTTTGCCTGAATCCACTGGAGAAGGAAATGGCAAACCACTCCAGTATCTTTGCCAAGAAAACCCCATATGGCATCACAAAGAGTTGAGCATGAATGAACAGCAGCAACAGCAGTGAAAAGACCAGTCTGCTTTAATGAAAAGGTTGAATTACGTAATGTTTGAAAATGCAGATTTATTATTTTCTGGTACATTCAATTACTTAGATGACAATAATACCATGTAGACTAGGAGAAGCCCCTAGAAAACTTGGTTTAGTGAATTTATAAAAATGCTTTTAATTAGATATTGGTTTTATATATACATATGTATATATACACACCTATACACATATGTACATACACACATACACACACACACATACATATATACTTCATACATGTTTAACATTTCTTTTTAAGTATTTAAAATTTTTCCTTCCTTATTTACACTATCCAACTGTAAACACTTGTTAAACTCCTCCCATATTCCAGGTACTATGCTGAGTCTCAGGTATACAAAGACAAATACTCAACAGTCCCTGACCGGAAGTAGTTTTCATTCTGTTGAATTGAAGCTAGCTATTATATTTTCTCTGAGCCTCCTCTTAGCTAAACAACCTCAGTTTCTTAACTGAGCCTTGTGGCATGACCTCACAACACTTTGCTTAATTGGCAGGAGGGCTTATTGTCCTTAGGACACTGCCTATCTCTGAATGATCAGAAATAACAAATTTAAAGGTTCGAAACTAAGATGAAGATAATAACCTGTATTTGCTTCTCAAATCTGATAAACTTGCAAGCTTTAGGGTGTTGCACATTGTTTTCAAATAATCTCTTTCCTGTTAGTGTGAGATTCCTTCTCCAACCCCTACACTGACTTATGCACTTCAGCAGCTACCAAACTATTTTTGAGGCATTTAGGCTGAATTAACTGAGGTTTAAAACAAAAGAAAACAAAAAAAAAACCCACAGATGTTTACTTCACTTCTATCTCAAATCTTTTGGCTAAAGGTGCCATGATGATGGCAAGAGTTGGGTTGATTTTGGACTATTTTATAAATAAAAATATCTTGTTATCTCAAGTCAGCCATCTTTTTTTTCTTCTGAGAATATTAGTTTAGTATTTAAACTTTACTTGCCATTTTGCTGAAGTCTGTTTTCTAGCTTCATTTACTTCATTCTTGATCAACAGCTCTGCTTCGCTTTTACTCCATACCCCCTTCCCCTCCTTTTGTATATTGTCTTCCCCTTTTAGATTATAAGCTCCTTGAGGTCCAGGACTATCTCTTTTTAGCATCCCTGACATTTAGCACAGTGCCTGGAACATCATAGGTGCTTAATAAATATTAATTAAATTGAATTAGAACAAATTTGTCAATATGGATATGGTTCAGTTCTTCTAGGAGCATATGGACTTGTTGGTCATTGGATAAAAATTATAAATTAAGTGTACTAGCAGTTAAATTAGCAATTTGTAGTTGGTTTAAGAATGTTAGATTTTTTTTTGCATACCTTACTTTTTTTCTGCCACTTGGCCACTATCATTGGAGGAGCAGATGTGGGGAATAGAAGGTCACTGAGGAATGTTTAGCATTTTTCTATTTCACACATTTGCATCACCAAAGAATTCATCACCTAAACTTAGGATGATTAACTTCTCCATAGCTGACTGGTCCTAAAAGAAACAGATATAATCTGTCTCCAGTACCATCCTGAAAGCTTTGTCAATTTGATAGAACTTGTCAGATATTGTACTCTTCTGGCCTAACCTTTGTGGCTTCATGATTATCCTCCAGACATAATAAGGCAATCATAACCACAGGGGAAAGCAAAACAAAGCAATTTGTTGAACAAGCTATTAAGAATCAACAAGAAAGGACAAAACAAAACAAAACAAGACAGGCTTACCAAAGGTGTTGCTTAGTGTCCTTGAGTATATCCTGTTCAGAATCCAAAGAGAAGAGAAGCTACCAACCAATGGTGAGTTTTTCCAAATGGCACTGTGCTGATTACATTAAAACCTAGAAGGCAGAATGACAGAATCATAGAAATTCAGAGTTATAAGAGGTCTCAGAATCATCTATTCAATTCTTGAATAAGAATTTCTATTATGGCATCCCGGAAAGGGGTCATAATCTAGCATCTCTCTGATGTTTTCCCATGCTAGGGTATGTTCTGCCTACCCAGGCAGCCCATTCTTGTTTTAAAAAGTTGTTATTATTAGGAAATGCTTCCTTATATCCAGCTAAAACCCATTTCTTTTCACTTTCTACCCATAACTTTTAGTTTTGTTGCTGGGGCTAGTAAACCCATTAAAATTTCTTGTCCTTGTGATTGCCCTTCAAATAGTCATCCTTACCCCACCCCAAGTCTTTTCCTCTCTGTGTTAAATACCCTTAACTCCTTTAATAAATCATTGTACAGTCTCACATCTCCTTACCACATTTGTTGTCCTTCAGTGGACATTTTCAGTTTTGTCAATGTTCTTCCTAAAAACATAGTCCAAGCACTGAACATCATCATTTGACTGAGGTATAGTTCAACAGAGCTCCTCAGTGACATTTTTATTGTAATCTGCCCCCTTTTTCTGTTACCTTTTAGAAAGAGATTGGTTTGTGTATCTAAACTTAAAAAAGCCTATGAATAATGCATACATACATATATAGAGCAATAAAGATTAGGCTTGTGATTTCACTGATATGGGAACTCCCAGGTGGGGAAACTCCCTCCTCCAATGCAGGTCAGTACTTCAATTTATAGTCTTAGAGATCTGCCCGTATTACTGGAATGATTTGACTATGATCAGATAGCCGTGTATGTCAGAGGCAAGACTTGAACTCAGTTTTTTTTTTTTTTGTTTTTGAGGAGGGCTGTATCCCCAAGAGATCAAATAAAAAAGAAAAAAACCCATTATGTTCTAAAATATTTATAGCAGCTCTCTTTGTGGCGGTAAAAAAGTGGGAATTACAGGGATGCCCATCAATTGGGGAATGACTGAACAAGTTGCGGTATATGGTTGTGATGGAATCCTATTGTGCTATAAGAAATGATGAGCTCAATGACTTTATAAAAATATGGAAAGACTGGCATGAAGTAGTGAAGAGTGGAATGAACAGAACCAAGAGAATGTTGTATGCAGTAACAGCAATATTGTTTTAAGAATGATTTTGAGAGAATAAGTTATTTTGACTATTATAAATATCCAATTTAACTATAAAGGACATATGAAGAAAGATGCTATCAGCATCCGGAGAAAGAACTGATACATACAATTATGTATAGAATAATTTTACATATCTATGTATATCTCTTATCTATTTGTGTCTCGTGTTAGCCATCTCTAGGGTGGGGGGAGGCAGGGAAGAAAAAGAGGAAAAGAAAGAAATTTACATGATAATTTTGTTGTATATTTGAAAGGAATAGCAAGTTGTACATAATAGACTTGCAGTTTCACATGCAATCATCTTTTTCAATTGAACTATGTTATGGAAATGTTTGTTTCATTCCATAAATTAAAAATAAAATAAATTTTAAAAATTATAAAAAGAATGTATACATACATATCTCCAGACCTATACCACACACACTGACGTATGTATACATGTATGTGTGTGTGTATGTATATATGTATACACATGCACATATATATTTCAGACAGATGCTCTGGGACTATAAAGAAAAGAAATTTAGATGGATCACACTTGGAAAAATATAAAGCATTTTCATTGATCTAAAATATCTGCTGCTATAGAAGCCTTTATCTTTAAACCAATATTCTCCCCAGAATGCTATTTGCCTATGCATCATGGAATACTGTGATCCTCCACAGGAGAATACAAATTGTGGGTGACTTATGGGACCAGGGAAAGACTCATCATGAGTGTAAGTAGGCTATAGCATACTATTGACAATGATATATGTAAGAAATACTAAAGACCTTATCAAGAGTGTATGTGGGGGGTGCAGCTAGGTGGCACAGTGAGTAGAGCACTGGCTCTGGAGTCAGGAGGACCTGAGTTCAAACGTGACCTCAGACACTTGACACTTACTAGCTGTGTGACCACAGGCACATCACTTAACCCTGATTGCCTTGCGGAAAAAAAGTGTATGTGACCAGAATAGGAGGTAGGTTGGTAATAAAATGAGAAATAATTGATGGAATTGAATGATATCCGCATAATGTTCAGAGGATCAGAGAGATGCCTCTAGTATTGTTGGCTGGATTTTCTATGGAGGGATTTTTGGGAAGCCATAGATAAGACTCAAAGACAATGAGAAATATAGAGGAGTTGCTACTTTGTTGCAGAAGGATTGCATTGTACTGATTAGATCACAAATCTATGGAAGCATCAAAATAATGAATCTCTAACTTTCACTTTAGTTTTTAAACCTGAAAAACTGATTCTTTCAGTAATATAAAAATTTCAGAGAGAAATTAAATTTATTAGCTAGGCTAGCAAATTAATTGGGTATGTACTGACACACCACATATATGTGGTGAAGCACATATAGAACTGAAAGTCAAATAGACCTAGACTCTAGCCCCAATTTTGTCCCTTTGACTATTTATATGACCTTGGGTGAAGCACCTCATTTTTCTGTACCTCAATTTTTTTTCACTTGTAAAATGAGGGGCTAGCATTAGAAAAGAGGGATGAGACTCATGGCTTGCTGTAATCAGCCTGCCAATCACTTGGGTGCTGCAGGAACCAGAGTAAGATGTAGTTGAGATGTGTTTGACAAAATAAATAAAAATACAATATAACATACAGAACGTTAATTTGTGTTTTTCTAAGTCAATGTGCAGCCAGCAAGGATCTGTTTCTATTTGAGTCTAACATCGCTAAATTAGATAACCTTCTTCAAGGTCACTTTCAGCTTCCAAATGCTATTCTATAGCAAATGTGACTTTATAGAAACATTACATACATACATACATATATATGTATATATGTATATATATGTATATATGTGTGTGTGTTTTATAGATGTATACAATTTATTTTGGAATTGGAATCATACTTTTGAGATTAACATAACTATTTGCAGAAAATTTGAGAGCAATTTAGGTTTTGTAGGAAAGAATAAGACATTCTTTGCTCTTGATACCTGTACCATCATTGAATACAAATAGGAAAAATGAATCTCAGACAGAAAGGGAGAGCATTTGTTAAGCACTCTCAGTATTCCAGGTTCTCTGCTGAGTGCTAGGAATACATGAACAAACCGAAAGAAAGACAGTCCTTGCCCTCAAGGGTTTAACATTTTAATTGGGGAAGCCAACATAGAAAAGGGGGAGGGGCAGGGGCATGATAAAGAAAAATCTGAGGACATCCTGGAGCAATGAGATGTGCCTGGCTCAGGTGCTCTCCTCAAATGGAGGTTCTGGAAGGAGCCATCCAATCAGAAAAGGAGGTCTAGGGGCCTCCAATGTGTGAATTCCAGGGCTGGTGTGAATGTCTAGGCTACAGAGGACATGATGGAGAAAATCTGGAGTGTAGCATAGAGAGGAATGAGCAGATGACCCTAATTCTAGTCAGAACTGCACCGAAAATCCATTCAGGTAGTTATGCACATGATTCTTAAATGACATCACAAGAAATAATTTTTAAGTTCCCTTTATGACTCATTCCTGCATTTAATTAACTTCACTTTCAGGTTTGTCCATATAACTAACCTAAGTCCATCCTGTTGAAATCCCCTGTCCCCTTTTATTTTGATCTTAGAGGAGATGAACAGCTGGTCTCCATTCTCTTCAAAAAACAAAAACAAAAAAAACCCAACAAAAACCCTCCTAATTTGTTGATGAGTAGTTTATCTTAGAAAGTAAAATTGGCATCTATTGCACTTCCTTGTATCCCACCTCAGATGTTTGACACAGAATACTGCGCTTATCAGTGTCACCATTAATTAATATTGATTGCCCACCTACTGTATGTATGTCACTGTACAAGGTGCTTATCATTAAAATAATATCTATGATCAGTGAAACCAGTTGCACTTAGCATCCTACCTAGGTCTTAATTATGGTATATGGAACATTCTCAAAAGCGATCACTTGAAAAAGCATTTAGCAGCGCTGAGTTTTTTCTTCTTTGAGTTTGACTCAGCTAACGTCATCGAACTCCTGGTTAATTGTGCTGCTATTTGATATTCCACCTAGAATGTAGTTAATTCTGTTTCTGTGAGTTCTAGGACATTCTCTTTCCATCTTGAATGCCGAGTTTTATTAGACCACTATCCTTACCATCCATGATGTTGGAATTTAGAGAGGAAAAAAATAACAGATTTTTTTTTTGTTTACTTTCTCATTTTTTTGTACTTCCCTCCCTGGTACACTTTCTCATGTGTATAGTTCTTTCTTGGAACTAGACCTCCCTCCTAAAATCACTTTGTACTGTTCCACTACCATTGTTCAAGCAGATGGCCCCCAAAGCAACCATTCTATTCCTGGCTTGCCCAGTACCCAGTTCTGGATTTTTAAATGACATTTTGACTTCTCCAGCTGGTTGCCTCATTACCATCTGAAAATTATCATGGGAAAGAATGTTTCCTTTTTCTATCATGAGCCTTCCTTTCTTACTGCAATTGGGCCATATGATTAGGGAAGGATATTCCTTTAACATAGTTTATTTTAAAATACTACCGTTGCTGTGAAATTCCTCTTATGTGTTCATGCCCTTCCCTTGCCATAGGCACCTCCTATTTTGACAGGCTAACTGATTTCTTTTTTTATTTAATAGTTTCTGTTTTATACTTACTATTTTCTTGTAGGCTTGTTAAAGATATTGATGGCTAGGAATAGCTTGGGAAGTAATAAATACAAAAGTTGGAGAGTTCACCTTTTTTTCAGAAACCTTACAAAGTACCCACTGGATTGAAGTTGAAGAAAAAAAATCTCCTTTTTTGGTAGGGTGGACCCAGGAACGAATATCACTCATAAGTGGCCCCTGCATTCACCATTGCAACCAAAAAGAAGATGCTTTGGAAGAGGCCATGTGGGGAAGTAACATAAAGAAAATAGTCAAAATAAAAGCCATTCAGAAAAAGTGAATGTAACCGAGAAGGCTCACATCGCATAAGAGAACGACCCTTTTTAAAGGGGCAAATAAAAGAAAACAACAGTTTGCAAATTGAAAGGAAATTTGATTTCTCTCTTCAAGTACTTATCTGGTCATTTGATCATCACTTTTAAGTCAGCTGTAATTAGAGCTAGTCCTTTTCCTAGCCTTCTGTTAATGAGGCTTTGCTCACTTCTATTAGCAACAGTATATTGTGTTTTAATAGGTATCCCTGGTTTGGTGGAAGGGAGGGCTGATAAGAGTGGAGGGAAGTAGAAGGAAATGTAAAGAAGTCAGAACAGCAGGGGTCTCTTCTAGGCACTGGAAACACTTCATAACTTTGCCTTAGAACTGTCACTAGTATTAACTTCTAACCCATTAAACCCCCTTATAGGATAGCTTTAGTCAATGAAGCGGGATATGGCCTTTGCTTGGCCTCTCTATCTCCACTTCGAGCAAAATGAATGAAACACAAAAAGTTCACAGGGGAAGCAGCTGGGGAGACAGTGTTGGGAGCTAGTTTCTGAAAGAGCTTTTAACTTGTCTTAACATTACTGTCCTTTAGCATTTCAACTTTTATCTGCCCATTAACTCTTTAAGCTTGCTCATCCATCCATCAAAAGGAAGAGATAGCCAATGATGTGTAAAAAGATCTTATAGGTGCTGCTATGTTTAGTATGTCATCCCCTAAACTCACATGCCCGTTAGCTTTTCATCTGGATACATTTGTTTTTACTGTTTGCAAGTTAATAGTTCATCTGTAGTCTTAACATCGTGATCTAGAGTTCTCTTACAATGAAATATTATAAACTTGTCCATTTCTGACAAAGGGTATGTAGATCTGCCATTGAGACTACCCCTAAAAATTGTAGGAACTAATTTTCTTAATATCTTAAAGCTCCGAGAGACTGGAAAAAGCAAAAACAATTCAAAAACCCTTGAACCATCACTATATTTTAGCTGATAGTATCTTTGCTATATACAAGCCCAGTTATTTTGTTTTTCCATTTTCATGCTGATGAGTCTTTTCTTTTCATAATTAAGAGGTGTTTCACAATATGAACAAAACTTGGGTTTTGGGCAACAAACTCTTTTACCAAGGGAATGTGTATCTGTTCAGTGTTCTATGAATACTAGATACATATCTCAAATACAAACTAATATTTTTGGCTTGAAAATAAACACATTTCCCTTATTAGAATGTGAGCTTTTTGAGGGCAGGAACAATTTTTGTCTTTTTGAGGCATGATTTATTGTAGGTCATGAACGGTTCAACGGGATTAAATTTGGTTCGGGATCACATAATGTAGAAATACAGTAAGCAGTGAACATAACTAGTGCCGACCACTTGAAATATCAATACTATATGTAAATTAATTCAATGTTTTCCAAATACTTTATATGTCAGATAGCATCTGTACATGGCCTCCAATATCTACAATCTCACTTAGGATATTGACATATATAAATGACAAAATCAGAGAATCATTCAAAGTACCATATGAATGAGTGAAAGATAATGTTATAAATTGTACGCATGTCATGAAACAGTATGGCGTCTCCATTTTGGGACATGCAGATCATACATTATTATCTTTGTTTTATGTAGTGGATAGAGAGCCAACCCCAGAGTCAGGAAGACCCAGCTTTGAGTCCTTTTCTCTGACACTTTGAGTACTCTAGGCCGGTGGTTTAAACTCAGATAGGAACTGGGGCTACTAAATTGTAGGTGAAGATCTCTGCTGAGCCCATGTTGACTTAGAAAACCATGTATTAAAATATAATCTATATTCTACTGTATTCATCTTTATTTTTTTGATATTTTCAATTACTTTTTAATCTAGTTGGGGCTCCACAGGGATTGATGGACTTCCAGTGGTATGCTTGATCCCTCTGCTCTAGACAGCTCTCGAAGACCATATAAGTTCTAGAGAAGATGCTGACCTGAATTAGTTAAGGGATATTCCTTATCTGGGAGTTCCCTAAAGCAAGGAGATCACAGACCCAGTTTTTATCCCTAGTTCCTATTTTGAAAGGATAGAGACCCTTTATCTTAGTCCATGTATAAAAAAAAGCATTTTATGATGTTTTCAGCAAAAGCTGATTATACAAAGTGGGATCAATAGAACCACAACTGTATACATGTTGGCAACAATCATCTGTATTAAAATTGATATCCAAGATATCATAGGAATTGACATAAATATAACATGAACCATTCCCTAATAGATAAGTTCTCAAAGATATAAACAGCTTAAAAATAATTACTAACAATACACAGTCATATAAAAAGGCTTCCAATAACTAGTAATTAGAGAAATGCAACTTAAAACAACTCTGGGGTTTCACTTCCCAGTCATGAAATTGGTAAAGATAATAAAAAATGGAAATGGTTTAGTGTTAGAGAGGTTATGAGAAGATAGGCAGACCAACACCCTATTGGTGGACCTATGAACTGGTCCAACCATTCTGGAAAACAATTTGGAACTTAGAGAGAAAAATCACCCATTCATGCCTTTAATCTGGTGATTCTACTACTGGGATTATTACTCCATGGGTGGGAAAGACAGAAAAATAAGCCCAACAGATTTTAAAATATTGATGGGAGTATGTTTTTGTGGCAACAAAAACTAGAAACAAAGCGAGCGCCCTTTGATGGCAGAATGACTGAACAAATTGTGGTATAAAATGTAATGAAGTACTGTTGTGCTCTAAGAACAAATATGAATTATTCAGAGAAACAAAGAAAGACATGAACTAGCTACAAAGCGGAAACAATATTGAAAGGGGGCCTAACGAATTGTAATCTTGATACTACTCATACTTGATAAACTAATCTTCATCTTGGAAATCATATAATGAAATATATTCCTTCTGGTAGAGATGTAGCAATCCACAATTGAGTATTGTTGCATACTATGTCAATGTGTTTGCTTCATTCATTGGTTTTGCTTTTCAATTGGAAGAAGGAAAAAAATTCTGATATTTATCTAATAATAACTTTCCATCATTCCATCTTTCTGTTCCTCACAGACGACTCTACCTTTGCACTAGAAACCCCCAGGCCTGGAATGCACTCTCTCCTTATTTCTACTTAACTTCCTTTTAAATTTAGTTTAGGCACCAGATTTAACATTATACTTTTCTATACCCACCTTTTCCAGAAGTGCTAATGCTCTCCCTCACTAACTACAGAATATTTAACTGTAATATATTTATTCTGTGTATATTAAGGTAAGTACATGTTGTATTCCCCAACAAAATGTAAATTGTTTTGTTTTTGCCTTTGTATCCCAGCACCTAGCCATTCATTGATTACATATTCTTACACACCAGCCACCAATTGCTCCCCTCCTCAGCTACTAACCCAGTGGTAAGAGCTATAGAAGGAACCTTGAAAGTAGAACTGTCTAATTCTTCAATCCCAACCTCCACTGGCCCAAGTTTCATCCAGCCTTTCAGTGTCCCTGTCATTGAAAATAAACCATTTTCCCTAAAGTAACTGAAGTTAAACCATTTATTCCCTAGACCACTTAAAATTTTTTAATCATTTTGGATGGAAATTTTCTAAAATGTATTACACATGTCCTTGTCTTATTAAGCAAAATAAACTGAAGATAATTTTAAAATAGTTCATCATCTCTATGAACACCAACTAGTTTTTAAAATTTGGATCTGTGATTTCATTGGTATAGGAACTCTTAATCAGGAAATTCCCTCCATTAGCTCTGCAAGTTACAGTCTTAAGGGGATTGTCTGGACCACAGAAGTCAGGGGTCACAGAGCCAGTATGTGTCAGAGTTGTTATTGAACTCAGTTCTTCCTGACTTTGAGGCTAACTCTCTATCTACTAAGCTGTGCTGTCAATGATTATAATTATAAAAATAACACATTGATTATGGGCTATGTCAATTAGGATCCTACTGAAATCCAACTAAAGTTCTCTGAAATCCCACTCTGCTTCTTCAAGGTGTCATGGATAGGATTCTGGGTCTTCAAAGGTTGCATCTGTGGAGGGTAAGTTCGAGTAAATTCTACTTGTATGTGCCCAGCAAAGATTTGCATATCTGTCATACATGGGCCAGCCTGCCTTAGTTGGAAGACTGTCCTCATTAGGTTGGCATCATGGTGATGATTTTTTAGCTAAATCATATATCCCAAAATATTTACTAAGTTGGAAAGAGGTTGAGGTCTGCATTGATGGGAGATGGCACCACAATGATGAAATAAGGAGTCCTTGAAATTTTGAAGAGTGCATTTATTTTGTACTTTGATGAAAGAGCCTTTTATGGACACAGGGAAAGGAGAGAGAAAGATAAGGGCTAAATTAGAGAACTTTTAGGTGGATTCCAAGTTGGGTTCAACTCAAAGACTAGACATTGATGGGTTGAGGTCAGATTAGAAGAGAGGTTTCCTGGGAATTGATCCCAGGGATCTCTAGTTGGCCCTGTGCTGTTCAACATCTTTATTAATGACTTGTATGAAGCCACGGAGGGTATGTTTTTCACATTTGCAGGTGATATGAAACTGAGCTAACACATTGCATAGCAGTCTGTATCCCCCAAAGACCATGATATGCTAGAAAGATGGGCCAAACATAACAAGATGAAATGTAATATAAAGGAAGGAGGAGTTCTATATTCAGGTTCAAAAAAACAACTTCATTCATTTAGGAGGAAAGAACAATAGCTAGAAAAGTGTTATTATGAAAAAATATGGGGCTTTTAGTGGCCTGTGAGCTCCATATGAATCAACAGCGTAACATTGCAGCCAAAAACAGCTAATGCATTGCTGAGCTTCATTAAGAAAGAGTGCGCAAGCTGAGGGAGGAGACAGCTCTATCCTGGCCTAGTCAAACTATGATGGTAATGCTGCATTCCAATATGGGTGTCACATTTTAGGAAGAATATCGATAATGTGATGCAGAGCCAGAAGATGTTTGCCAGGGTGATGAGATAACTTTAGAGCATTGTCCTGGCGCAGCAGCTCTCAAACACTTTTGGTCTTGGGACCCATCACATTCTTAAAAATTATTGAAGACCCTCTCTAGGGACTTTTGTTCATGTGAGTTATATCTATAAATATTTACCAAATTACAAATTAAATCATCTTAGCATTATTATGAGAATAGTTTTGACTTCTCAGACTCCTTTCTGAGGGTTTCAGGGACCTTATAGGGTTCCTGGACTATACATTGAGAATCTCTGCTGAGTGTTTAAGACAGTATAGAGATTTAGTGTGAAGAAGAGAAAACTTATAAGAGCGTGATAGATATTCTCAAGTATTTGGAGGGCTGTTATGAAAGGTAAATTAGAATTATTCTTTTTTTTTCAGCTAAGTGACACAGCAGATAGAGCACCGGGCCTGCAGTCAGGAAGATCTGAATTCAAATTCAGCCTCAGCCACTTAGTAGCTGTGTGACCCCAGGCAAGCCACTTAACTTTTGTTTGCCTCAGTTTCTTCATCTGAAAAACAGGGAAAATGACAATACCTACCTTCCAAGGTGGTTGGGAGGATCAAATGCAATATTTGTCAGGTGCTTAGCGCACAGCCTGAAACACACTCCATACTATACAAATGCTAGTCATTACTGTGAATGGCCCTGGTGGGTACAAGTAATAGCAAAAGTTGGAAGTTAGAGAGATGTAGATTTCAGTGCGGTGTAAGGAAAAATCACCTAAAAAATTAGTGGTGTCTCGAAGCAGAATGGACTATTTTTTCTAGAGGTCTTCAATCAGAGACCAGATATCTACATGTGGGGGATATGGGAGAATTGATTCTTGGTCAGCAATGGTTGGTACTAGACAGCCTCGGAGGTTCCTTCTAACTCTGAAGTTCTATATTTTCCATCATTCTATAACATTGTACTCTACTGATATATTTGCCCTTATACTAAATTTCTACATTTTTAATTGTTGTATATGTTTTTCATGATTTTCTGCTCCCTCTGACATCAGATTATCAACTACCATTTCTTGCTTCTGTATGTGTACTGGCCTCTAGTAGGTTCAATCCCCCACTCTTTATAAGAATAGTGTGGAAAATAGGAGTAAATAGTGCTCAATCAGGAGCTAAGAGACCTTTCTATTGAGCTTTAGTGCATGGAGTTTCAAGCATCAGTTTTGGCTGCTTAGAGATTATATATGACTGTGCTTGGCATAGTTGAGGTTTCTGATGAATTATTACAATAGAACAAAAGTGCTAATATGCTGCTTTAAGTACTCTGGTATAACCCATTCTTTAAAAAAGATTATTTTAAATGTTTTTTCTTTTTAAATTTTACATTCTAGCTTCTCTCCTTCTCTCCTGCCCCTCTCCTACTTATTGAGAAGGAAAGCAACATATCAATTATATACCGTATTTCCCCATGTATAAGACGCACCTTAATTTGGGGGCCTGAAATTTGAAAAAAAAAAGTACTACATAAAGTTATTGAACTCAAGTTTTATTCATCTACTCATAGCTTTCAGGCATCTTTTGGGCAAGTCTGGTGCGTGTACGCATGCTTAGTCCATTCCGTTTCATGAGACTGAAGCACCAATTATGTCCTCCTTTGAAATCAGTAGCTTATTTTTCATCAGCAAGTCTTCTTGCCTCATGCTGAACCATCTTTGTGGACACAGGAATTCCGATTGCCCTTTGCTCTTCAATCCATATCATCAGTTCCCTCTCTAAATCAGGCCATTTTGCTGACTTGCCTCTCATGGCCTTCTTCTGCTGTGGTGTTTTCAGTAGGGTTTCTTCTTCCTGTAGCCAGTTTTGGATTGTTTTCTCTGTTGGAGGAGGACCAAACTTACGTTCAGCAGCACGATTTTCATTCACTTTTGCAAACTGGATCACTTTTAACTTGAATTCAGCACTGTATCAGAATCTTTTCTGAGCCATTTTTGGGCAGAACGTGGCAAAATGTATCCTAGTATACCAGTAACAAATGAGAAACTATGAGCACAAAGACAACAAATGCGAAAAAGCAGGAAATGCAAGTAAAAAAATCTACAATCACTGTACAAAATGCACCCAGTTTTTAGACCCCAAATCTTTTGAAAAAAGGTGCATCTTATACATGGGGAAACATGGTATGTGAAATCATGCAAAGCATATTTCCATATTAGTCACATCATAAGAAAAGCAAAAAATTACTTCAATTTGCACTCAGCATTCATCAGTTTTCTCTCTCTGGAGTTGGCTAGCACTTTTTTTTTCATCATGTGTCCTTTGGAATTGTCTTAGGTCTCTTTATTGCTCAGAGTAACCAAGTCTTTCATAGTTGATCATCATCACAACATTGTAGTTACTGGACAAAATGATTTCCCAGTTGTCATTTCACTTTGCATCAGTTCCTGTAGGTCTTGCCATGGTTTTTTTTTAACTGAAACTACTACCTCATCATTTCTTATAGCACAATAGTATCCCATCACAATCATATGCCACAACTTGTCGAGCCATCACCCAGTTGATGAGTAGTATAGCTGGATCAAAGGGTATGTACAGTTTATAGTCCTTTGGGCATAGTTCCAGATTGTTCTCCAAATTGGTTGGACCAGTTCACTGCTACACCAAGAGTTCCATAATATACCTATTTTCCCTCATCCCCTCCAGCATTAGTCATTTCTGATACGTGTGAGATGATTTCTCAGAGGTGTTTTAATCTTCCTTTCTCTAATCGATAGTGATTTAGAGAATTAGATTTCTTCCTCTGAAAATTGCCTGTTCGTATCATTTGATGATTTATCAATTTGAGAACGGCTCTTATTTTTATAAATTTGACTCAGTTCCCTAAATATTTGAGACACGAGGTCTTTATCAGAGAAATGTGCTGTAAAATTTTTGATATTATCTCCTTGTCTACGGTACCTTTTATCAAAACAGTTTCCCTGATTATCTCTTTCTAATAGGTGTAATTTTGCTTTTGCTTTGTCAGAGATCATGATTGTCACTCCTACCCTCTTCACTTCAGCCAAAGCATACATTGCTATACGCTTCCATTCTATGAGTTATCCCATTCACATTCACAGTTATGATCACTAACTAACTGTGCATTTCTCTCCATCCATTTTCCTCTTTTTATCCTTTTCCTCCTCAAAAATCTTTCTTTTGACCACTACTTTCCTTAAAATGTCCTCCCCCTTATTATCTCTCCTTGACGGTGTTTTATATTCCATTCTCCTTCTATCTCCCTTTTGGGTAAGAGAGATTTCTACACTCAACTTAGTGTGTATATATATATTCTTCGCTCTGAATACAGTAGTTCTGGAGTCTTTAAGTTTTCAGTGGTTCCAAGGTGATGTGATCCTGGGAGATGTTTAGTCTCTGCTCTCCTGATCTGTACTCTGGCCTTTTCCCAGGAAAGTCCCTACTCCCCTGCAGCTGCAATTAAAATGATGTAGTGGTCCTCTCTGCTCCTGGAACTGTGATCCAGAACTGCTTATAGGCGATAGAGCTGTCATTCAGCACCAGCTGCATTCAGTGCCCACAAAAGGTCCCCTGTAATCTCTTTCTGGCCGGTTGTCTGACCTCCTTACCATTTCTGGGCTGAGGGCTCCCAAAGCTGCTGCTGTTGGTGCTTGCCCTCCTCCAAGGCTTACCACTGGTGTTCCTTGCTGAGGTCTGGTCCTATGCCCACCCTGGTGACACAGACCTCTCATTCAGACCTTTTAAGTTGTCTTAGGCTGGGAAAATGCCTCCCTCTGACCTTTGTTGGCTCTGCTGTTCCAAAATTTGATTTGAGGTATTATTTTAAAGCTGTTTGGGGGAGAATGTAAGGAGATTTCAGCTGGATTTTGTCCTCTACTGCACCATGTTGGCCTTACCAATAACCCACTCATTTTCCTTCTTAAGGTTATGCCTTGGTGCCCTCTCATATCAGTTTGGACATTTCCTTTAGTTTCTCAAGAATTTGTGAATGTCATCACTATAAATATACACTTAAAAAAACTCATTTGGATACAGCTCCCACTCAGGATCCATTTCTGCAGTGTAATCCACTAGCAATGGCGACAAGGAGTCCAATCAGATGATTTATCCTTGTAAAATAGAAGTTTGTAAAAATTTAAATTGTTTGTTTACCAGTAAAACATCAATAAACATTAGGTTTTATTTATAATTTTTGAGTAAAAAATGTGTTTGCTTTTACCCTGATTTCTTTTAAACTTAGCCTAATCTGAATTTAGGCCTAAAATATTTGAAGTACATATGGAAATTCTCTTGTCATTATCATCAACCATTTATATTTTGATGATAATTAGTATAAGGAATTTTTTTATCCATTTGCCAAGAGCAGGGGCTTTTAAAATGAAAGGTAGGAAAATACATGGCATTCTGTGCTCAGCAAAGTAGAAAGGATGCTAGATTCCTGTTGTTCTTGTCTGTCACATGTCAGTTCAGGTCATGCACCCTGAGGTCTTTTGACAGGTCCCAACCTCAGTGCTATATCCACACTATGTAAAAAACTGCACACATACCCCCAAACTAAAAAACAAAAAAAACTGTGCATGGTTGATATAGCTATCATTTCACTGACTTACATACAAAATGACACTAAATGCTGCAGGCAGTAGCCCTGTCCATTAGTAACCTAACCCCTAGGTGCAAATAAACATGAATTGATGGAAGTTACATCAATAGAGGTGCCTGATCTTTGCTCTTCTGGGGTTATAAGAAACCCTTGTTAGTTCCTGTATTGTCCCTTTATTGTTTCTTTCAATACACATGTCAATACTTGAGTTAAAGTGTGTATTAGTTATTATATATATGTATATACATATAACATACACATTATTTTAAAGGAGGAATATATAATTTTGGTTTTCAGTGTCTTAGAACATTCTGGTTTGAAAGCTCAAATTTATTATTAAAGCTTACAAGGCAAAATATCTAATTTATGGTTACTTTGTTTCTTTGTTTTGGCAGTAATGGGGACTGAAGGAAAGATGTGCTTAATAAATATTTTATTTTTTTATTTATCCATTCAAATACTCCCCCATCCAGAATACCGTCTCTGCTCCTATTCACTCCCTATTCTCTTATATTTCTCTTAGACCACTTATCATGTATCATTTTGTGCCATAGTTACTTGCGTATATGCTAGCATTTGATGCTCCTGTCACCAAAGAAGCAGAAGCAGGTAGCATAGAGTCAGTTATTTTTAATTTTAGTCTTTTTAATGAGTCACCATAGCCATCAAATTCCCAGTGGCCAACCAGCTGATGATGAGCATCCCCATAATTAGACTAGTTCCTAGCCAGTGGCACTTGCTAGAATGGGACACAACTTCCATTCTTCTCCAAGATCACCTCTATGTCACAGAAAGCCATCAGGGCTGTGGTTTGCTGGAGCCAGCTCGAACCAGCTCAGGAGAACACATCGTTACATTTTCAGTGTGAGCATTAGATCTTAGAACTTGGCAAACCTAGAAATCAGGACTTGCTTATTGTTTTGCTGTTTGTATAGACTTAAGAAAGTTATGGAAAAAATATTAACGATGCAGATTTTACTTAAAAGTGTAACACATGTACTCTTTACTTCTCCTGGAAAGTCAATCATTAATTGATGCATGTCCCTACATCAGAGTATTCTTTTTTTTTGATTTATTTTTTATTTTTATTTTTTTATTTTTTTTTCAGAATATTCTTTTGTTGGACACTACATGTGTCATAATCCTTTAATAAGGTCTTTGAAAGCAGGGATCAGGATTTATTTGAATTTAATTTCTAACCCTCCACACTATTTTGCACACAATAGATGTTTAGTAAATATTTATCGAATTTAATTAATAATAAGGACTTTAGAATTTTAGGCATGTGCTTAGTCAACTGGGGAGATATTTGGGGGCAGTTAGGAATTTTTCAATCCCTCAAGTCACAGAAAGATGGCATCCACCCAATTGACCCATTTGTAATATTGGTCCTTTTTGCACCATGCTAAGAACAAAGGAGGTGGAAGGGAGAAAATGGATTTGTAAAATGGGGAAGAGATATCAGCCCATGCCTTACAAAGTGCTTTTATGACAGCACAGGCTCTTTTCACATGAAAAGGTACAAATAGCAATGGCCTATTTGCTGAGGGTGTTTGTGCTGGGCAAAATCACTGGCTTTTTTTTTTTCCTAAGCAGCCACAATGTAGTCTGCTTTTGAGATCATTTAAAGATTCGGAACCGTGTTTAGTAGGGCAATGTACAATAAGCAGAAACAGAATCACAAAGAAAGCAATGACAAAAATGAAAATGAAAATGACAACAAGGACAAAAGAATAAAAACTTAAAGCTGTGAAATTATAATGATCAAAGTTTGCCACTCCCTCCTCCACCTTGAGGGCAACAGGTGCAGGCAGCGGAATATAGCATCAGATGTTTTGGGTGTGCTGCTTAGTTTTTGTGAAATTCTTTTTTTATTTCTTTTTGGGGGGGGGCAGGGCAATTGGGGTTAAGTGACTTAAGTGCCCAAGGTCATGCAGCTAGTACATGTGTCAAGTGTCTGAGGTCGGATTTGAACTCAGGTTCTCCTGACTCCAGAGCTGGTGCTCTACTCACTGCGCCACCTAGCTGCCCCCATCCTTTTTTATTTCTTTATTATAAGAGATAATTCTTTGGTAGAGTACAGCTGGGTTGTCCAACCTTAGGTTATCCTAGGGCCACATTAAAATAAACTAAATATTCGAGGGCCCGCACCCAGAATAAAAAATACAGTACGCTAATAGAAAGTGGGAGAACGCACCTCATCAATACAACAGGTGAAGGCATGAAGCGTGAAAGCAAACACAAAACACCAAAGTGACAACACAGCAGTATAAAGGTAGGTGCATACTGACTAGTCTGCATCGTACAGACGGAAGGCATCCTACAGATTGATTGAAAATTCCCTGCGATATGTTCTGTCTGTAATACTGCTGAAAAACACCAAAGAAAATTAACATCAAAGAGATTATTTATTAGTGATGGAAATAAAAAATCTAATATGCATTCCATGCAAATTATTATTTTATTTTTTTGCTTGTGAAAATTAAAACCCACAGGTGGGCCATGTAAAATCACGCTACTGGCCCCCTGCAGCCTGTGGGCCATATTTTGGACAGCCCTGGAGTAGAGGAAGAGATATATTAGAAAATGTAGATGATGTAAAAACAAAAATTATCAAAAACATTTTAAAAGAATCATTTAGAATCAAAGACATATCTGGAGAGAAGTTTCAAGTTCATTTGGTCCAGTCTCTCATTCAAAATAGAAATGCCTTCTACAAGATCCCTGAGTTTCCATCCAGCTCGTGCTTGAATATATTCAGCAGTGGGGAACTCATTACTTTTCAGTCTATCCTATCACATTGATCAATACTTCTAATAGCTAATTAGTTTAAAAAAAATATCATTGCCTTGAACAGAAATCTGCTTCCTTGTAACTTCTACCCATTGGATCTCTGAAATCACTGGAGGTTTCATTTGCTTGTGTACCAAGGAGTGAAACAGACATAGTAATTACTCTTTGAAAGGAATTTTGATGCAAAAGGAGTGTGACACATTTCTGTCAGTTTCCCATTGCAGACGGGTTGATGTTTTGGGTGAAACATTTTTTAGTTTTCAGTTCTCATTTACATTCCAAGGGATAGTGTGTGCAAAGAGTGATAAATAAACAATTTCTTTTGTATTCCTATCCATCTTACTTATTTTATGGAAGGTAGATTCATTTGAAAAGAAATTGGTACTAAGAAAAGTTTTAGTTTTACTTTAAAGTTGAAAAATGACATTTCAAAACATACTTTTAAAAACAGAGCCACATAAGAATTGAGTTGTATGAACCATAGGCATGAGGAAATTATGTTTTTTTCATGTTGCTTTGAAAACACTGTTTATGTTTGAGTTATATTTGCATACCAGATGAAATTCCAGACATAGAAAATAGTTTAAATAATAATGATCGAGTGTGACCTGACTAATAGGATTCAGCAGGAAATTCACATAAATGTATTTACCTCTCTCATATGCTTATAAATATTTAAAATAGATGAATTCTTCAAAATCAAAGTAGCTCCTGTTATTTGCTTCACAAACACACTTTGATAAGCTACAGAAATAGCTGTAGTAAATAAAGAAAACAGATAGTACTCAGGCTTTAATATTGCTTTGCTATTTCTACCCCAGGCCTTTTGCTAAAATGTGATTTTGTTCCTTGCATAATTTATGTAATAGTGGTTTTGTATGATAAGTGAGATGTTGTCTACATTAATTAACCTATGTTAAATTAGATAAGGGGATGGAAAAGCACAAAATATGAGTAAAAATTAACCTTTTAGAAATACAAGGGAAAATGTCAGTATTTTGATCTGCAGGATTTGAACTGAGCCATTCTAACATTCTCTGACTATAAAGCTCTCCTCACCCATATTTTACGACAGTTTTTTGTGGTCTTTCTTTGCATTCAAACATCACCATTCATTTAGATGTGAAGTGTTCTATGATTTATGAAAGCGTATGTGATGTAGTCTCATCCTAGTCCTTGGGGATTACCATGTGTAAGCATATGCTCACTGAAGTAATTGGATATATGCTATTGGATTCAAGGAAGCATGTGAAGTTCACTGAAATTTGAATTTAATTTCAAAGTAAATATCTTTTTTCTATGTTCTAGTTGGCTTCCTTTATCATGGAAATACTCTATAGAATGATGAAATTGATTCCCCTTTTTTTGAAGGGCATGTGAGCTTTGCACTTTGAGAATGAAGTATTATAAATCACCTAACACCTATAAGGGATTGACACTATCATCATCCTTGACAAAAGCTCATCTGCACAAATTTTCATCATAAATAAATTGAGGTAGACGCTGAAATCTTAAAACAAATAGCTGCTTCAAAATGTACTAATGAAATCTTTAATTTTATTATTTTCCTATATCACAAATGATAATTTCCTAATTTTAACAATGATTCTAATTTTCCATCATTATTATAACATTTCAGGAGTATAAAAGGTACAACTTAAGAGGTGACCGTTATATAGATGTAGTCATCAAAGACTTCTTAGTTTTACATCAAAATTGTGTGGTTTTTTAAGTATCTTTTTGTTTTGTTTTGTTTTACTAGCTCTTTTCTGTTGCTGCTTAAGAAGACAATGAAGACCTTTGGAGACCATTTATCTGGTCACAACAAGGTCTCAAGGGTGTTTAAGAAGAAAGAAATAAGGGGTGTAACTTCTGCCCCACTGGGTTTCAAACCCAAAATCTTCTTTGCAAACAGAGTCTTTCATTAGGTGCAACTGGATCATAAAGTAACAAGTTTGGTCCTAGAATTTAGTCCAAAGCCTCTCTTTCTGCCTCTCTTTCTTTGCCAGATTAACTCTGTTGTATTTGAGGCTGTGCTTGGATTAACCCCCCAGAATCCTCGCATTGTTTCTCTTCATTACATTTATCCTGGTGTCTCCCATTATCTTTGCTTTTCATCAGAAAAAAAATGGTACAGAGTTTAATCCATGATAAGCTTCTCCAGTTTGGGGTATCCATTTGGGTTTCATCTTTGACACTTGTTTCCTTTTCCAATGCAAACATCCATTCTGAAACCCAATAACCTTGTCAATGGAGATTGTTAACTTGAAGTGCAAAGAAGACATTGCGAACAAATACTACAAAGAAGTCTCATTAGTTTTGTACAGTCTAGATGACAGATATGGAACTGAATTAATGATCCGTTGATCAATTTTGTTGTAAACAAATTGGAAAGTGGTATTAGCATATGAGAAGCATATCTGTTCTAATAAGATGAATATAAAACAAGTACAGTATGTCCCCAGAGTCTGCCATCAGACAGTGAATTCATAATATACTCTGTTCTTTCATTTTATACCATATCTTTTAAATAGATTGGGGTATTACATGCATTTAACATAAATTCTGTTGGCAGGGCAATGGATTGAAAGATAGAGAGTAAATATAAACTTTATGCTGTCTGTGGATAACAATAATTTCATTCTGATCTCTTGTTATTTTTTCAGTTGAGACAGCTATTCCTGACATTGTCCCAAAGGAAATCTGTCATTGATTAGAAAGACCCTTAGTATCCACCTCTGAACTAGATTTTGGGGAATGGAGATATAATATTATTTTTCTTAGAATGGGATGGTTAAAGAAATCAATACTGGGAGCATTACGTGATGTCATAATTTGATTTATTAGCTGACCTGTCATCCAATCAATGACTGGTTAAGATCCAGGAAAGCCTTCTTAGCCCCACCAGATAAGTTCTGATACATGAGAGAATCTATGAAGCCAAGCTCATCTTGAGATAAAGTTTGAATTCTATCACATCATTCTATCACAATTAATATGGGAAAGTTCTAAAACTGGGATATCAAGAATGTAAAAGATGATAGATACTGGTACAGAAGATGATACTGTGACTTCTCAGCATGAATGTCTTTTCTAGGGATTATTTTTTGCCATCTCTCCCCAAAACAGTGAGTGTCTCCCTCAAAAAATGATTTTGAGGTTCATGCCTGTATTCCCAACCTAAATAGATCAAGGGTTCATGTGAGCAGAAATAAGTTTCTCTAAATTGTAAAACTATTAGACTCTCTGGTTCCCAGCATCAGTTTTTCTTAACAGATTAGCCTGGGGAAGGAGATAATTCTCATTCTTTTTTTTAAACATGTAATATAAAGTTGTTCATAAGTTTGAGTTTTGATTCTGTATTTACATTATGAAAAAAGATGGATGAATCCCTCTCCTTTATCTCTCTGTTTCTAATCCGTTGCCACATTTAATCAATTCTAGCTCCCTAACATCTCTCTTGTGTCATTATTCCACTCAAAGGGTCATTATATGAGTTCAGGCCCTCATTGTCACTCATTTTGACTATTTTAATAGTCACATAGTTCGTCTTCATATTTCCAGTTGTCTCCATTTCTAATATATTCTCCACACAGCGGTCAATGCATTCGTCTTAAGGAATAATCTAACTGTGCCCATCTTAGCACAAAAATAATGATTTGCTTCCTATTGCCTCCAGGACAAATGACAAGTTTTACAGACAGATATTTAAAGCACTCCAGAATCAAGTGCCTACTTCCCTTTACAGACTTATTTTATCTTACTGTCCTTAACAAACTCTGTATGCCATCCTCCACACAACCTCTAACCTCGTTGTAGTTCTCATTGGGATTTTCAATCTGGCCACCCCTGGTTTTTTTTTTTCAGGTCATCACTCCTACCATACTCTTCTCCTTTGCCTGTCTTGACCCTCTGGTGAGTCAATTGAACTCTGCACTACTTTCTACAGTAAAATTCTTTTCTTCCTTTTCCTGTCATCAATCAAATTTTGTCAAATCCCAATCTTGGATTACTTCCGCCATTTTCCTCCTTCATTCATATTCACATACTGATGAACAGAGTTGAAGAAAGTCACAAAACTGTTGACTGGGGCCATTACAAATTTATTCTACATAATCTCAACTTCCCACCCCCTGCATTGAAGCAAGACAATATTTATATACCTCTATATTTGATTTGCTATCCTACTTATCACAATGGCAATTCCACACCTTTTTTCTCTGTCAAACTTCCTTTCACCACACTGCTCTCTCTAAAGTTACTTTATTGTTGTTCAGTCATATGTAACTCTTCATGACCCTATTTGGGGTTTTCTTAGCAAAGTTGTTAGAGTGGTTTGCCATTTCCTTGTCCAGCTCATTTTACAGATGAGGAAACTGAGGCAAACTGGATTAAGTGACTTGTCCAAGGTCACACAGCTAGTAAGTGTCTGAGGCCACATTTGAACTCGGGAACTCGAGTCTTTCTAAGTCCAGGCCCAGTGCTCTATCTACTGCAACACCTAGCTGTCCCTCTAATGTAACTAATTATCTCTTAATTGTCAAATCTTTTGACCTTTTCTCAGTTACCATCCTTCTTTACCTTACTGTAGGCTTTGACACTCAATCACTCTCTTCTTTTAGACACTCTTTCCTCTATGTTTTCATGACATTGCTCTTTTGCAGTCCTCCTCCTATCGGTCTGACCACTCCTCCTTGTCTCCTTTCATGTATCTTCATCCAGGTCATGCCCACTGAATGTGGATATCTCCTTCAAGATGCAGTTTAAGCTCCAGTAAAGTAGTTAATGATTTAGATGGTGAGTGAAAAGGAAATTGTATTAGTGGAAATACTTCATCACTTTCCCAATTAGTCATATTAGAATACCTGCCATTATCCTGAAGATGAATTCTATCTTTATTTTTCTTGTTGAACACAATATCACATTGCTAATTATCACATTTTCAATTATTCTTTAAAACTTTAGAAACAGATACCTCAGAAAAGATAATGCATAGGAAATATTCATCACTGAAAAATCATTCTACTTCAAGTTAAAAAGCTTCCTTTTGTTCTGTGTTTGAAATTGCATAAGGAGGTAAAACGTGATTGTAAAAGCAGTGTGGATGGGTTTTCATTTTTACATTTCTCCCATGGAACTTTGATACTTAAATCTGTCTATTTTATAGGAACCATCTCAGAGATATTACTTTTCAGCAGATGTGACCTTTGGAATAAGATCAATGTTATTTCTCTGTATATGTCCTGGAAAATTCGGTGAGCTCATAGTTTTTGTTTTCTAGTACTTACTGGCATGTTCTAATATTTACATTTACTGACTCAGCGAGTGGTAAAAAGTTAATCAGAGGGGCAGCTAGGTGGAGCAGAGAGTAGAGCACTGGCCCTGGAGTCAGGAGGACCTGAGTTCAAATATGACCTCAGACACTTGACACACTTACTAGCTGTGTGACCTTGGGCAAGTCACTTAACCCCAATTGCTTTGCCTTCCCCCCCTCAAAGCAAAAAAGAAAAAAAGGTAATCAGAGATTACCAGAGCAATGGAAAAGGAGGGTATTCTTGAGCAAGTCATTTTGATGAAGATTTGTTTTAATTGAAAGGATTTGCTATTATGGCAAAAGGTCAGATATTATTATTTTATGGTAGTAAGAGCTCTATACTTTACAACTAATGCTCCTGCCATCAGTAATAGGCCTAGGGAAGGGTATTTTATGGCTAAGATCAGTTTTAATTTTAATATAATTACCTCAATTTTACCCCATGTATATTTTCAATTTTTCTTAGTTAAAACAGTATTTCTTGACTGGTATGTATGAAGGACTAACAGGAAGAAAAAAGTTTAACCTTATCAATCACTTTTTTTTTATCCTGAGAAGAAATCTGACCCAGAAAGGAGAGCACTTAATTCATCATCCATTTGAAAAATACTTTCCTCAAAGAAGCAGTATGTTTATATTTACGTGAAAAAAAACTTGTTAATAATTTCTTAAAGTGCATTTATTTCATGACACTTCATGCAGGAATGTGGGATTTTTGTATGTGGGAGACAGATGTCAATAACATATTTGTTCTTTATGTCTGAAAGCAAGTTAAATATAAGGCTTTATAGAGCAGAAAGGTATAAAGAAAGAGGATTTTCTAGCTGCGAATTCTGATTTTTAATCATCAGCTGTTATTCATCAGTGGCTATGTGTAGCACAAATGCTGTCACAGAAGCAAAGCTTGGTCAGTTCATGAGGTTTTTAGGATGTGGAAAAAAGCAATAGCGTACTGTTTTTCCTATTCAAAAAATGGTGCCTATAGGACAAGGAGTTCTCATTTCCACCATGGTGATGGATTGTAGAGAGCCTCTTTGTGAAATTCTCCACTAAATCTAAATACCCCCTAAGTTTTAAATGCCCCCTTAAATCATTGAAAAGGCTAGTCTATGACTGTAAAGCCTCTTTTTCCTCCTGGTGCAAAGCTAACTGGCCTGTATAAGAAAGAAACTTACTGACCTTCTTCCTTTCTACCCCTTAATAGTTTGGTCAGATCTAACTGGCCAATAAAATAATTGGAACGAAGGGTATAAGAAGAATATATGGCTCAAATTAGGAAGACATTAAGATATAATGGAAAAAGCACTCTACTCAGAGGAAGGAAATGTGTTCAAATACCAGTTTGCCAGCTGTGTGCCTTTCATCAAGCCATTTTATTTCTTTGGGTCTCCATTTCCTAACCTGTAGAATGATAGAGTTGCACTAGATCATCTCCTACAGTAGTGTGGGAATTATTTGGGACAAGCAATAAATTTGATATACAGTTATCCCTTCCGCATTACAACTTTCCCTATCATGGTTTCAATATATTGTGGGCTGGCATAAGAAATTAAATGGGAATTTTGGGGTAGTTTTGCAGAAGCCACAGACAACACACAAAGGCCAGCAGATGATGCAGAAAAAGTTTAGAAACTCAGAAGTGCATAAAATATATCTATAGTATTAAATAATATCAACATATTTTATCTTTTAAAACTATAATAATTCAGACTTTTTCTCTGGTATGATGGAAGGACCAAATTTTTTTACTCTGATTATCCAGATTTTGGGGGTACTATGCTCCTAACCCTCTCAATGTGGAAGGGATAGCTGTAGTTTTATTTTTGACATGCATGGTCCCACTTATGTGCTTCTGGTGAAAGGAGACTGACTTAGAAGTCTGCCTGTGACTAGAAGAAACTGGATTTACTGGTTTCACTCCATTTAGCAAGTTTTCTATCAGTTGAGTATTGGGTGTTGTAACATGCACATGTGGACCGTTAGGTGGTACAGTGGACAGAGGGCAGGACTTGGAGTAAGGAAGATTCATCTTGCTGAGTTCAAATTTGGCTTCAGAAACTCATTAGCTGTGTGACCTGGGGCAAGTCACTTAATCTTGTTTGCCTCAGTTTCCTCATCTATAAAATGAGCTGGAGAAGGAAATGGTAAATCATTCTAATATCTTTGCCAAGAAAACCCCAAATAGGGTCACCAAGAGTTAGATATGACTGAAATGACTGAACAAAAAAACACCATCCTCATAGTCCATCTTCATCATGTTTTTAATTCTGTGGATTTTAGGAACTGATATTGCTCAAAGAAAATGTGTAAAAATTATAGTTTTAGAAGAGAATGCTTCAGTGAATGTTAGAAGTAGACATTAAAATTAGAATTGTAATGGTTATTGGTGAAGATATATCAAGCATTTCAAAAATCATTCAAGCCCACAGTGAAATATTAGTTATGCAAAGTACAAAGCAAAGTGTGGTCTAACATAAAAAAACAATAAAAATGACAAATTGTTACTACAAAAAAACTTGAGAAAATAAGTAAAGACATATAGTGAAATCTGGAAGCTGGAGGAATTGTTGATTCCTCTACAGTGAGTCATATAGGTTTTGGGAAATGAGAAGAACACTGAGAAGACTGGTTTTTTTAATCTGCTAATGTTGGTTTGAAGAATAAATCCTTGTCATACATGAAGCAATACAAAGACTGGAGTACTGATGATTAGATAAAGGTAAAAATTACCTGTGAAAGTAACTTTTTCACTCAAAACTACACCAAAACCATTGCCAGAAGTCTAGGTGAGCCTGTAATACTTGCGTATCTTTATCAGACTGCTAACATCTACCCCTCCATAATGCTTTGGGAATATGTTATTTAAAGTAGGACTACAAGTCTTATCATCACTGAGGGAAAGATCCATTGATATTCTCAGAAGCAGAATTTTTCTAGAATTAAAGAAATTTTTATATGGAAATAGAATACTGCAATAGTATCTCACACCAAGCCACATCTCATAAAAAGTTAAAAAAAAATTATCCAAGAGATGGAGATCAATATACTTTAGTAATCTAGGAATTTACCTTATTTAAGCCATATTAGAAATCTCTGGACTATAATTTAGGCTAGACATGGAAAAATAGACCATTCATTAAAGATACCTCCAATGTGATAAAATTGTGGTTTCATGATGAAAAATCAAAGAATTTTGTCAAAAGCTAACCAACAGTGCCAAACATTGGAAAACAAGTGATTACAACAAAGGTGGGATATGTTGAAGAGTAATAAGTTGTCAGATATATTGTATTTTGAAAAAAATAATTATTTTTCTTTATCCATAGTTCCTTCCAAATCTAGCTTTCTAGAAGTTGAACTGCCTCTGTTACCACCTACACTTGCCAAAGAAGGTTGGAAACTGTGAGAAAAGTTTGACCATGTTCTTAATTGGGATTTTTCCAGCTAAGGTTTTAGTGATCATTGTATTTGTTTGCCATAATTTTTAATTTCCTTTTTCTTTCTCATGTTTTTCTTTTCTTTTATGGACCATCTTCTGTACAGTTGCTGATCCCTATAGGAATCTTCTTCTTCCTATGTAAATGTGAATACAGGATTCTAAAATAAAATTTAAATATAAAAATAAATACATAAATATAAAAGAAGTAAATTCTTTCTTCATTGTTTCCATCATACTTGTTTGTATCAGATATGGTGTCATACCAAGTGTAGAATGTATGCATACTTCAAGGGAAAAAAAAAAACACATAGACTGAAATTAACTAAATTAGACCCTGAAGGGTACTACAAAATTATTTTCCTTCAGGATATCTAGAATAAGATAACAATATTTTGTCTGTGATGGGTTATTAAAAATTCTCCCTTAAAGCCACAGGAATTGCATGGATCCAAAAATTCTATGGTCTCTTTATTTTCTTAGAGGTAAAAGATTAAAACATATGACTGCCTAAGACCTCACTTTTACTATCACCTATGTTTACCCCTGTGCCTATTTTTATTGTTTTTTTCTTGGTAAATGGCAAAATTCCTTATCATTCACTCTGACTTTGGAAAAAAATAGTGGGAAAACCACTTTGACCTTTTTCAAATACTTGTTACCCTAAAAGGAAATCTGATTCAGAAAGAACAGTTTTTAATTTGACATCTATTTGAAAAATAAAATTTTTGAAGAAGCATTATATTTATATTTTGAAATTTGTCTCTTGTTAAAGTTTCTAAAACTTAATTTGTTGTTTTACTCTTTACCTCATTTCAAGGGGAAAAACAGATCAGCTGATTGGCAGAGAGTGTTGTTTTCTATAATGCTGAATTTCCTGAAATGTCCTCCAGGGGCAGGCAAAAGGACATTTCTGGAAATGGCTCTCTACTAATTGTCCAGCCCCTTCCCTAATCTCCATGACTACCGCCTTTCTTTTTATAACCATCATAGCCAGGCAAAACTGGCTGAAAGCCACAGCAAAGCAAAGCTTCTGTTGAGTGATAGCAGGAAGTGTAGCTAGGCCTTGGTTGGCTTTATTTCATTCCTTCTGTCTGGGATATTCTCTCCTCTCCATGAAATCATGTCCCTTTCCCCTATCAAAACTCTGTTCAAGACCCGACTCCTCCAGACCAGCCCTAGGTTGTTAATCCTTTCTACCCCCAATCACTCAGCAATTCTATTTTCATACAACTGTGACTGACTAAATACACAAGTCTCTGTTGCATGTTTTCCTGTATATGTATTTCTCCTGTCTTATTAGATTATAAAGTTAAGGGCAAATGCCATGCCTTCTACTATTGCTCTAACTCCACAGAATAGCTGACATCCCCTTAATTTTCAGAGACTTCTGCACTGCTAAAAGTTTAAAAAAACCCTGGGAAATATGGAAGAAAATAAATACTGGAATGGGATGGGGTTGAGGGTCAAGGAGAATGCCATGCCAATCTTGCTTGAAGGTCTGCCTCCGGTTGCATGAATCTCATGGCAGCTGTAACACAGGCTGGAACAATGGTGGGAAGAGACTGGGTAGCAATTGTGATGGTCTTTGCTTGGTATGTTTGTAAATCAGAGACTTCCTACACAGTTATCTCACAAAAGCCAAACTTGAAATTGGAAAATTGGTATTTAATAATAGCTAGCATTTATACGGAACCTACCACTTTGCACCATGTATTGTGCTAAATGCCTTACAAATGTTATTTCGCTTTACTCTCACAACAACTCTGGGAGGTAGGTGGTAATATTATCCTCATTTTTACACTTGAGGGAATGGAGGAAAAAAGAAGTTAAGTGACTTTCCCAAGCTCACACAGCTAGTAAGCACCTGAAGTTGGATTTGAACTCAGATCTTCCTGACTTCAGGTCCAACTCTCTATCTACTGCATTACCTAGCTGCCCACAATTTATAAAAAAGGATGAAACTAAATAAAATTATTTCATAGGAGATAATGATTTATTTAATTAGCAGTTACCTGATAGAAATAGATATAACACATAAATCACATTTTGGTTTTAGACCCTCCCTGAGGGATTTGGTTCAGCCTTGAGAATCTCTAATAACCAGCTATGACCAAAATTTGCCCTATCCTAGAAGTTTCTCTATATATATCAGAATTCTGCTTATTTTTAGTTTTCCCTAGAGTTAAGCAGTCCCTTGGGAAAGCACCAAGCTTCTAGTAAACATATAAACACAGTCTATTTATTATGAGGCATGCAAATACAGAAATGATACTCTCATCTGAGTCTGGGTTGCAAGGGAATAGTATAATTTCTTTCCTCTTTTTTTCCCTTCTCCTTCTCCGCATTAGCTTCAGTCCTTGTCATTTTGGGGGAAATCAGCAACAACTCACAAGACCAGGTTGAAATTACAATGCTGCCCACAGTGTTGGAGAACTTAATGGACGCAGTATCTGAATCTTGGTGTCTAGCCACTCCTACTTTCCTTGAGATTTCTTTGTTTCTTTCTTGCTCTAAAGTGTTTATATTTCAGTTCGCTCAACTTTCATCTATAGTCTTTACATGGAAACTTCTGCAAATTCCATGTCTGGGAAGTCCTTGGTGCGTGTCTAGCATCCACTGCCATTAGGCTTTTAATTTCCATAACCTTGAAGCTCCTGCCATATTTATGTCTTCTCTGTTCCAGAAGCCTGTGCTTTCCTCTAATAGCCCTTGCTCCTCTCCTTTGCAAGTGGACCTTATATTCACAGAGTTAAACAAAGTCCTTTCCAATCAGAAAGAAATGTTTTCGTCAATAGTTATAATGTTGGAGTGTATCTCAAAATAGCCTATGACCACACCTGTTCAATTAATGCCAAATTGGAGAAGATTTAATTAGTTAATTATGGCAGTTGCTGCAATAGCTAATTGTGATTACTGAGAAATCTCCAGTTGCTCAAATATACATTTGCATATATAGCATACATTATGAATCGATTATTCCTGTCTTCCTTTTTTTGTTACTTTAACATACAGATCATTAGGCAGAAATCTCTTAAGTTTTAGACCTAAGTAAATCTTTCTATAGGGATACATGACAGTCTTGTTTAAAATGTTATACTACTATATTTACTGTGATTACCTTCTAGAGTATAAAGTGAGGAAACATATTATTTTTAGGAAACCAATCAATGATGCTATAAAAACTAATTGCCAGAGACTTGGTTCATTTAACTTTTGCACTATAAAAACAGTCAGTGAGGAAAAATACAGTTGGTGCTGATAAGGAGTATATCTGTCAATAACAGTAGAATGAAATAGGATACTGACTTTTAATGATCTAGAGCAAACTTCTTTTCTTTTATGAAACTCTCACAAATAGGAAACTGCTTTGTGTGCTAGTGACCTAAATTCGAGTCTTTTTTTAGAAAGTGTTAAAAGAAAGGGAGTTTGATAGGACATCAAATACATTTTGTTCTTTTTTTGCTGGTTACAGCTAGTTACAGCTCAAGCAATTGTATTTTTCAGTAAAATATTTTCATCATATTAAGCAGCTTTAAAAAACATAAAAATGAGCTTAATTAATTTTGAAGTGGCCGTTACCTCTAAGGATTCCATTTTTGCCACTTACTACCAGTGTTACCTTAGGCGATACACTTAATCTTTCTCTCTATGCCTTAGTTTTCTCATTTGTAAAATGTAGGGTTTGAACTAGGGCAGCTAGGTGGTGCATTGGATAGAGCATTGGGCCTCGAATGAGGAAGAGTCATCTTCCTCAGACACTAGCTGTATGACCCTGGGTAAGGAACTTTACACTATTTGCCTCAATTTCCTCATTTATAAAATGAAGTGGAGAAGGAAATGGCAAACCATTATGGTATTGTTGCCAAGAAAACCCCAAATGGGGTTACAAATGGTTGGACATGATTGAACGGCAACAAGGTTTGAACTAGATGGGTTGCTCAAAGTCCCTTTAAGTTGTAGATCTATGATCCTTTCACTCCTATCAGACTGATTGATAAGTTATTAAGACTTTTGGGATTGATTTTTATCCTTTATATCTGAGGAAGAACCAACAGTGGAGATCTGGACACAGAGATGAGAAAAATCCTCTATTATAGGCTCATCTTATTCTAAACCAATCTAACGTCAATTGCCATTGACTATTTTTTTTTGAAGTGAAAGAGTGATTTGGACTTGTAACTTCATGGGTTGTAGGGAGTACCTGTTGTAGAAACTCCCTCCTATAATGATGTGTATCAGTAATTCCTCTGTAATTTGCAGTCTTAGAAATCTTTGGGGAGGGAAGCATTGAGGGGTTAATTGGTATTCTAGAGTCACATAGCTAATATGTGTCAGTGCTAGGAGAACTCAAATTTCCTCATCCCAAAGGCTTTTTATCCACTTCACTCTACACTGACTTTACTGCCACTTTCATTGTTATACTGCTGCTACTGGAGATCTATAGCTTTGTGACTTTTCTTAATTGAGCTTGGATGGGGGAGGGTTGAGAGCAAGAAGAAAGGGGGTGAGTAGTCATTCAAGATATCTAACACCTATTGCAAAAAAGCACATTTATTTCTCAATTAAATCCCTTTTTTTATTTGATCATTCATTCCCAGGACCAAGATTTTGATCTGGGAGAGACCTTAGAGGACACAGAATTCAAGCCTTCCTTTTCCAGAAGGGGAAAAATGAGGACTGGAGAAGTTAAGTCATTTACCCAAAGTCACACTGGTTGAAAACGACAAGGGTGAGATGCTGGATGGTAGCAGCCACTTCAAAATGAGCTAAGTTTCATTTTAAGTGACTTACCCAAATGTCACATTATTAATGTCTCAGATACAATTTGAACTTAAGTTTTCTTACTCCAAAACCCACACACATTTTCCTCTACCACACTGTCTTCCTTTCTTCTCTCATTCAGTAACCATTCATGAAGCACCTACTATGTGCAAGGCATTGTGCTAGGCACTGGGAGTAAAGGAGATGACTCAAAAATACTTATGACTATAATCTGGAAAAGAGAAGTATTACACATACACAAAGATATAATACTGTGGAGTAACTATATAGTAAGAAGCAAGAAGAATAGACTATAAAATCATCATGAGAAAAATCAAGTGAGTTGTATGGGTTAGGGGAGGAAAGGTTCTTTGCCCCTCTTGAGCACGTGTTTTCTTTCTCCAAGGGAATCTGCCTACTCATGCTTCCCAGCCTGGTATCAGTTTACAGTACTTGTGATTATAAACACAAATTTATTTGCTCATGGTTGGCTGAGTGATTTACCTTCTTCATCTCTAGTTACATGACTACATGTGCTTCTCAAATGAACTGAGAGATGTTTCCCACCAGGGGCTGAGCCTGATATAGTTTTCGGAAATACATTTACTATTTTTATCTTCATCATCCAATATTTCTTCAGAGCTGATGTGTGCATTGAGCACATGATTTTCTGTAATAATAATAATAGCTTCCTAACAATAGGTGCTAATATTCCTATAGCACTTGGCAATTAAGAGAGCACTTTCAGCCCCCTTTTCTCATTTGTTTCTAACAAAAACTCTGTTAGGGAAATAGTGTAGCTCTTGCTATTCTCATCTCACATATGAAGAAGTTGAAACTCCTAGAGGTGATGGACTTGCCCAAGGTCTTAGCTTCATAAATAGTAAAATGGGGGAGTGGGGGCTGGAAAGGAAGTCTTCTGATACCAAGATCAATGCTCTTTCAACTATACCAGTAATAATAATGATAATAAATAGCTAACATTTCTATTGAGCTTATTGTGTGCTAGGAATTGTGCTAATCTTCTTGGAAATGATTTAATTTGTTTTATTCCAATTCAATTTATGATCTTCATTTATAGACAAGTTTCTTAGTACAACATTGTGTTATGTGGAATGTAAATTTTAAATAATCTTCCCTGTACCTCTCTCTCTCTCTCTCTCTCTCTCTCTCTCTCTCTCTCTCTCTCTCTCTCTTCTCTCTCTCTCTCATCTATCTATATCCATACATATATACACACATGCACATATATTCATACATACATATATACACATATATAAATACATGAATGTACCTGTACTATATGTATTAGACTATATATACCATGTGTATACACACATATGTATATATACACATATGTGTGTATATGTGTGAACTTCCACCTTGCCATTCTCAGGTACAAGCACAATTAGACCAGGGTTGGCAATACATGTCCTAGATCATTCTCACCCTCTCTCCTCCCCACTCCCTCCCCCCATTTGGCTCTTTTTTTACACATAAACACTTTAAGCACAGTTCCCATCCTTTGTTCTTGTTCCGCTAATACCCAAAGAAACAGAACTGCAGTGGGTAGTCATATCTCTGCTGCTAAATTGATTTGGAGAGTCGGAATAGTTTCCTTGCCTGAAATATTAACAAGGCTGCCTCAAGATTCATTTTTGGCTCTGACTTTTGAGAGAGTGGGCCTGTGGAATGCGATGTGCCCTGTATCTAGGAAAGAGTTTGGTTTCAGATGGGAGGAGGCAGGTGAAGAGAATTGAAGATTTCAGGGGTTTCTTTGGCCTTAATTATCTAAGTGTCAATTCTCTGCCTTACTTTGGCTGAGATTGATCACACAGTACTGAAACAATACACAATGCTTTCCAGTCAGAGGCACCATTCCAAAGTGAATTAAAAAGCCAACTTGCAAAAGGGGATTAAAAACACCATTTCCAACATTTACAAATGAATTTAGCACACTGGGCTACTACACAGCTAATTTAACTAAATGAGCCACCGCACCAAAAAGAATTGGACTTTTATTTAAATTCAACTAAGAAACTCTCGATAATTTAGCATTTATGTGTTTCTGCTGTTCAAATGCTGGTTCAGACACGTATTAGCTGTGCAAATGTGAGAAAATCACTTAGCCTCACTTTAATCAGTAAGATGGAGATAAATAATAGTGCCGTCTCACAGGATTGTTTTGAGGATCCAATGAGATGACATATATGAAGTGCTTTGCAAACTTTGAAGTCCTGTGTAAATGCTTTTGATGATGATGACAACAATAACCAGTGGCTCTTGAAAGAAGCTGTAGCCATATTGACCCACGTCTCCTTAGTAGCCACGGGATGACTTAAGTCAGAATAAATTTTTAGTTCTCATAGCTTGGCAACAGCTGCCCCTTTTCCTTCCACAAACATTCTACATTTATGACAATGCCTTATCTTGTTGGTGTAGAGCCAACCGTTATCTTGAAGGCTAAGCTAACCTAGAGCACAAACTTTTTCATATGCTGCTATTCCAAAAATGCTTTAAGTCCAGTCCTGGTAACATGCTTTGTTTGTGGTTCCAGGACCAGTCTAGGTAAATGTAGGGATGAGGAGGTTTGTCAACAGATGAAATATTACCAAAGCAGTCAGTTTTGCTACAGATAGGTATGCATAATAAAGACTATTACCAATTCAATAGCTTATAGGACAAGGACTTTGCCTCTTTAGTTTTTATTTGTCCAGTTCAAATTTTGTCCTTTTTTGTCCATGCTCAGATTCATTTGTAGAGAAATAGGAGAGGATTTTGAAAGTCTAAGATTATCTAACCCTAAATTAGATAGTTATCTGTAAAATAAGGGTTTGATCTCTCTGGAGGTATAGGGATAAAAAGGAAAGCTCTAATCTTAGCCTGAGGTCATTCTGCCTGGATTTTGTTAACTGGGTGTACTTATGATGGCTGAGGAGCTGTCAGTCTATCGTTATCAGGGAGAGATTTGATCCACCACACCTGAGCAGGTCCGAGTTGAAATGACATGTCTGGGTCTGAACAGACAAGCCTAGAAGAGAGCAGCATGGAGCAATGTCCAGCAGGCACAGATGCCAACGAGTCTGGTGTGGCTCTATTCTGTTGTATTCATGGTGTCAGAGAAGTGGAGAGGATGGAGAGGATACTAAACCATGGTGCTGGAACAACTAGAATCAGGGAATCTTTGAGTAGAATGCCACCAAGCAGGACCTACACTACACATAATAACTCCTTCTATAGTGTTTCTAACACATGCCTATCTTCTTTCAGTCTGAATATTTCCAGTGATGGGGAATGCTCTAATCCACAAAGTGGCCCATTTCATTTTGGATAACTCTAACTGTAAGAAAATTTTACCTACTATTAAAATAAATTCCATAGTTTTGAAAAGAACTCTCATTCACAATGAGATTCTATACATTTTATATAATCTTTTCAAAATGGCAAAGGTTTGAAAAATATAATTTTTGCTTTTAAAAATCTTTGAGATTTAATAACACTTTAATGTTTATCATAAATATTCTAATGACAAGTGTCTATGAAGGATCACAGAACTCGGCATAACACACTATTAAGCTGTAGCAAATATATACATGAAGAAGACAATTCTTCCTATTATAAAGTTATTCTCAGGAAAAGAAACTTGGTTTTTGCAAATGGTTGGTTTCTAGTAAAGACCATGTATCTAGTTCCTTTAAAATTGTCAAAAAGAAGGATGAAATATTCTTAAATTCCTTTTTCTAAATGAACATGTACACCATTGAGCCTCCTACAGCTATTCATAATTGTTTTAGAAATCTAATAATGTAGGTAACATGGGGGTGATCAGGGAACCCCTAATTTGTTGGATTAATGGAATTTGTCTTCCATGGAGCTGGATATGTCCTCTATGCCCTTGCTCTGTGATATGAATTGTGATGAGATGACACAAGGAACTTCGAATTGCTCTTGAATAACTAGGATTGTACGGGAGATGATTATCAGCTAAAAGTCTGGGAAACGGACAGTATTGGGATTCAGTCCATGGTGTAGTGAGGAGGTAGGTGATTAACAGCTGTACTTAATGGACAATTTCTGAAGCCTTTTCAAGTCACCTGGGAGTGTGCCCCAAAGCACCCCAGTTTGACTTTCTAGTACAGCAAATATTTAACTAGGGGAGAGTATAAAGAGGCATTCTTGATCAAAATGAAGAGTTTCCCAGCTAGCTGATAAGATTATAGTGTGGGTCATTGTTAGCCCCTGACCACATCAAAGAAACAAGTTTCTTAATCAAAGGAATGAGATTACAGGCACCAACTACAGGATGAATATGATTTCCAGAGTCTAGAATCAATTAGGAGTTTTTGTATCATCTCAGCAAAGTGGGATAACCTTGGAGGACATATCCAGATCCATGAGACATCCCACAGTCCAACTAATCAGGGTTGCTCCTGCTCAATCCACATATTTTCATAAAAATTGTAGAATTGTAGCTCTAGAGTCAGCCAGTACTTCAGATGCCTTCTTACTCATCTTTTTCTCTGACCTCTAATAATCCTTTCACTCATCTACAATTTTCCCAAGACTCTCCTCCTCATTTATTTTCACCTCTACCTTTTCATTGTAAGTGATGTCTTGAGACATAACCATCTGTTTTTCAGCTAATACTCACATCATAAGTTTGTTGAGGTGTTGAAACTTTAATGAACTGAGATTAATGTAAAAATTTAGAGATAGGACATAGCTGAAAGAACATGTATTCCAACCCTTCCGTTTTGTACATGAAAATATTGAGGCTCAGGGAAGTTCAGTGACTTGGCTGTGGTCACATAGTAGCAGATTTGGCATCCGAACCCAAGATTTCTAACTTCCAGTAGTGATCTTTTTACTATACCACCCTGCCTGCTAGATATTAATAGTCCAGTCAGTTTTATCTAGAGATAGTTTTATAATACTGAATACTGCGTAATTTATTGACCAAGCTTGGCCTTAAAGAAAAGATGAGAAATATACCTCCTTCCTTTCTCTCTAAAGGTGAGGTACTATAGGTATGGAAAATTGTATATACTGTCAAAGTTGGTTTATGTATTCAACTTGCTGAACTGCTTCCCACTTTTTATTCCTTGTTATAAGGAATAGATCACTGGTTAGAAGAGAGAGGAATATTTTTGGAAATGAAAGTGATGTAAAAGTTTTAAATTTTTTTATTAAAAAAGGTAGTTTTAGGGTCAATTCAATCATAGAGTCATAGAATTTCAGAGTTGAAAGGGTCATCAGAGGTCATCTAGTACAGCTCATATGTGAAAAATAATTTTCACTATGATTTACCAACAAATGGTCATTTGGCTTTTGTCCAAAGCCATTGTGCCCCAACTCTGGTCCAAGAGCATTTAAGTTGTAGAGATAATTAAGTTACCATTCTAAGTTATAATGCTTAGCAAATATGAATTGAATGTAGCATATAGAAATATTGAAATAACCTGCAGAGAAGCATTTCTTTTGGAGATAAGTAAACAGTCCTCTGGGATAGATTGGAGGAAGCAGAAAGTAGCTTCTAGTTCAAGCTTCCCTATTTGTTTCTTTCCTCTACACTTTTGAAGTCTTTAACAGGAAAGGAAATGCTGCTTTTTTCCCTTCTTTTTAAAAGATTCCTCCCCCCACCAACCCCTGCTTTTTTTTTTCCTCAGTAAAATCTGCACTGGGAGGGGTGGATATAATGGGTCCTGAAATACTTCTTTAATTCTCTTTGCCAATTCCTTCGTTATTTTTAAACTTCTGGTCAACTTCTACTTTAAGTGTGCCACACCCTATCATCCATTTCTTACAGGAAGCACTGAAGGGAATTAGGATAACGGAGGTTATTTTCATGGTAGTTATCCCTTCTCAAATCCCAACCTACACAAAAAGTGCCATTTAAAGTTATTTGTAAAATCCTGCACATTTTATGCAGTGTTTTTGCAATGGCAAGGGAATTGATTTGAAAAGTACATTTTTAGTTTTAAGAACCTTCTTAAAGTTTTGAGTTTAGCAGGTAGCAATGTTTATTATAAATTACCTTATTTTAAGTATATAGGTAAAAGCACAAAATTGGCTATGGAACATTGCAAAGATGTGGCAAAGACATTTCCTTTATTATATTTCAAATACTATGAGAACATTGCAACTCCTTTCAGTCAATAACATTACAAATTTTACTTTATAAATAAAAATAATTTACAATCACACTCCTTTCCTTCCTTTCTCCATATTCTATTGCTCACACTACATTTCCGTCCAGAGAATATAATGATAACAATTTCTTCTACGTTTATGGATTTTACTTCTCCCATTTCCCATTTCGTTTCTTGGCTGTAATCAATATAGCCTATCTCTCCCTGAGCAATTTTTATATTACTATTTATGTTTTTAGTTTTATTTTCAAAACTGCTATCTTTCTTTCTTTTTTTCTTTTTTTCTATTTAGGACTCCAGTCTGCTTTCCAGCTAGATAGTCTTCTTCTTTCATCCATCTGCTTATTTTAGTTATATTTCCTTTCACCTCAGCTCACTTCTACATAACCTCCCTACACCCCAGCCATTAATCATTCAACAACAAATATCTTGGGAACACTGCTTGAAAAATGAGTTAGATGCCTAGGTTTCTCAAATCATTTTTTAATTGAACTTCACATTAAACTATTTAGAGAATACTTCTTTATGGAAATTTTGATTTTTGCCTCTATGTTTTCTATTTAAGGGGGAGTAACTGTAGACAAAAAATTTCAAAGCATGGTAGGCTTTGACCTTCCCATTAGATAGCACAACTTAGGAGGTTACTATTCACCATTGTCCTCTTCTCACTCCTTTTTAAAAATCCAACCTCTGAATGTATTGGTGTATGGAGCTCCCAGTGAGGAAATCTCTCTACCAATGAAGGGTGGTATCTTCCCTGAAACCTATGTAGTCTTAGAGCTTTGAGAAGTTAAGGTCCTTGCCCAACGTCATAAAACTTAACTCTGTGTTAAGCAGTGAGTTGGATCTAGGTCTTCCTAATTCTGTGGGTGGTTCTGTATTCACTATGATGCTCTGCTTCCTGTTTACTAAACAAATTATTACATACCTGTTGTTTACATATTCTGATCCAGTAGTTTAGACAGACAAGGTGGCAAGCTTCCTGTCCCTATTCACATGATTAACACTGGTTGCTCACCTTGGGAAGTTTTAAAGCATTTTGTGAATATGGTGAAAACCTGTAAACAATTCCTTATATTCATGAAAGGAGAGACATTTGGAGCTGGTTCATTTTTAGCCAAAAGAATAATATAGCTTTCTGCTCCTCTGCTAAGAAACTGTACAATTTTTCCCTTGCAGTCAAAGAGATGTGAACAAGAGAGAAGGGACTGGGGAAAGTCCTGGTTCTATTTGTTTCTTCTGTTAATTTATTCAAATACAAAACTAATTATTTTTTCTCCTTATAGCTTGTGTGGGACCATGATGTGTTTTTCTTTATTATTGTGATTATGGTTGTTACCATTATTAAAAGGAAGAACTTGGAGAATCCTCCTATTTCCAAAATGATTTCCAAGTATTTTATGAGTCATTATCTTTGACCAATGTTATCATAGCCCTTTGTCTCTTTCTTTCATATTCATGTATTAATATGCTGATGATTAAAATCAAGCTCCAAGAGATGGTAATTTTCTTGCAGTGCCCCTGAGGTCATATTTATAATATTGGAAAGGAAAAATATTTCATTTTGATTGATTAATAATAATGTTTGTGAAACACAGAAAGAAGCACACTGACAAAAGTCCTTAATATTCCGCATCTTCATGAATATATTTTTTTAAAAATATGAGCAACTTCCTATGCCATTCTTTCCCAAGGACATACACAAATAAAGACTCAATTCAGCATCAGCCAATGAAAAGATTACCACCCTTATGTCAAAGAGTGTACTCTCATAAGAACTTTAATAACCTGACTCATTCTCCCCTACTTAATCCCTCCTTCTCTATTCAACTCTCGAAATGAGAATAATTTTTTTTTCCAATCCATATTTGTCTGGTTTGATAGTCAGCATTTCTGGTTCCCTTTGTAGTCCTTATAAGTTCTGAGGATCCTTACCTCAACTCCCATACACACTGTTAGTTGGGTCCCTCAGAGCAAGACCTTCCTTTAGGTTTTGGAGTGCCCTTGAGGGGTTGGGTTGCCCTTTTCAAAGGCCATTAGGTAGAGCCCTCATTCTAATATGTTCCTTATAAAATCAATTACTGGTTACAATTAGCATCTATCTTATATCATCAATACCTTCCAGTGATTAGCTCTCCACTACCATGTAACCAATTAACATCAATTAGCTTTTACAGGGGAATATTTACTGAGAAGATATAGCAAGAATAGATGTTATAGCACATTTCCTCCCCAAACCTGGTACTCTACCTTGTGCCACACTGTCCCTAGAAAGAATGGGCTCAATCTTAGAGCATGTTACAACGATGTGACTTGCCGCTACTGTGGCTATATAAGGCCAACAACACCAGCACACAGAAGGGCTGCCAGCAGAGATTCTTTGATCTGGATCTGCTTTTCTAAGGAAAGCAAATTTAAGGGGTTAGCAATCTCTCTTTAATTAAACATACATATACCATTCACTTAGTTCAGGGGGAAAAGCTAGCACCCTGAACTTCTGAGCAAATACAAACAGAAAATATCAACAGATCAAATAATACAAACCAGTAGACAGACTTCTAGCTTTCTGTCCAACATCTCAGTACATTGTAACCAGGGAAGCACCAACATCTGGGTTTTCAAACTGGGGGGCTCTTAACAATGGCTGCCCAGAGTCTTGTCTAGTCAAGTCACAGGACACTCTTCCAGTGAGCAAGAGCCCCCAAACAAAATGCTAACCTCTGAGTTTATATACCCTTCTTAGGACTGGAAGGCTTCACACCTAATCAGCAAAAGGGTGTGGGCCTGGGGCTTCCCACCTAGTAAGACTCAATCAAAGGCACTTGATTACTTTAGCATTCTCAAAGACAAAGCAGTAAAAAAGTCCCACCTTGCTTAAGATTACAGAGCATTTGCCTCACCAAATTTGCTTTCAAATGCGGCATAGCTGATGGATGAGTCTATGTGATGCTTTTTTCAGTGTCTTTGGTCCACTTCTATACTGGGTCAAGAAGGTCCCACTGGACTTTGCTTGACTGTGACTTATGGCATGAACTCCAGCACCTAAATCTCTTGTGGTTCACTCTACTGACCTTTGGAAGATCCTAGGTCAAATGTGACTCTAGCACTCTTCCTCCATCACTCCAGAGAAGGAAAGAGTAGATACAAAGATTTAAAGAAAAAGACCTATATTCAGATAGAACTGGTTGACCCACATAGGAAGATTAAGGCCCAAGACTTCTTTTCCCACCCAGAGACTTACCATCGTCTCAATGGTCGTCACCACTAATGAAAGAGAGAACTTGGAGAATCCTCCTATTTCCAAAGCGATTTCTAGATACTTGTCTTTCTCATTTTAACTGGTCTGGCAGAGAAGAGGGCCAGGATGCCCCAGTGAGGGCTTTTCTCTATCCATTCTAGTTCAGCAGCTTCATAGTAATAGTAACAATAAAAATCATAGCTAGCATTCGTGTAGTACCTACTATGGCTAGGCCCTGTTAAGTACTTTACAAATATCTCATTTTATTCTCTCAACAACTCCAGGAGGTAAGTGTGACTATCATTCTCATTTTATAGGTGATGAAACTGAGGTAAATAGAGGTTAAGTGACTTACCCAAGGTCACACAGCTAGTAACTGAGGTCATATTTGAACTCAGGTCTTTCTGACCCTAGGCCCAGCACTCTAGCTACTGAATCACCATCTTCTATCTTCACATGAGGTAAGCCAACTGGAAACATTATCTATCCATCTATATATACATATATGTATATATATATATATATATATACACATATATGTGTATATATATATACACATATGTGTGTGTGTATATATATATATATATATATATATATATATATATATATATACACACACACATACATACATATATATTTATAAGGACAGGATTTCCTGGCTGTTATTACTTTTTCTCCTTCCTTTCTCCTTGCAGTCTAGCTCCTGATATACTTAAAAGAAACTACTGCCACACCAGCCCTGATAAACGTCAAGCTAAGTAGTTCTTCTCAGCAGTATATATAGTACTGCTAGGTATTAGAATGTGACTAGTACCTGTTTCTGTTTCCAGCATTTTCTGCTCATTTCAGTGTCAGGGGGTTTCTAGTAAGGTCGTCCTAGAGATGTAACTGGAATTAGCTGGGACTAGAAGATTTCGCAGGTTGAACTGAGCAGACACATTGAAACGATTATTTCCTGGGGAGAGAAAGGTAGCACTCTGGGCCTGGACCAGCTTGAGAAAGCTGAAGGGTGACTAGTGGGGTGAGTCAGTTCGGGGAATAACCTCGGGATTCAGATCTACCCCCAAGGAGTTCTTGGGGTCAAGACGCTTCTTAAAACACACTGAATCCCCTAAAGGCAGATCCCAAGAATCTCCTGAAACTAGAACTTGTAGGGCATAGGTTCTAGAGCTAGGAAAAAAAAAAAAACCTTAGAGGTCATCCAAGGTCCAGGAGCTGGAGTCCATGCCAGATTATTTTCAGTCAGTCAAGCCTGGTGGGGACCAAAAGCCTCGGAGACCTGCTTGATCCAGTATATAACTCTATTGAATGTGGTCAGGGAGGAGGAACAGAAACTAATCCACTTATCCAGGTTGCATTACAAAGGTGGTTCAACCCAATCATTTTGAAGATGAAAAAACTGACAACAAAAAAGCTGAAGAGACTTCTTTAAAGTCGCAGAGGTAGTAAGCAGCAGAGTTCTGATGAAAATCTGGATCTTCTATTGCCAAATGTAATACTCTTTCTACTATTACTACAGTCATCTTATGCTATAAATTAAAAAAAAAAAACACACCTACCTCAGTCTCAACAAAACTTCCTGAGGGATGCATGCACGTGTGTGTAGAAGGAAGTGTTATTTCCAGGGACCTGGAACTCTCTGGATCTGGCTTCAACTTTTAAAGATCTTGAGTCGGTGTACCTTAATAGCTAAAGAGTGCCTATTGGTATTTATTCCTAACTGTAAAAAAAGAAGCTATTCATAAACTTCACCTTGCTTGGGAGGAGATAGGGATGTAGTCATGGGTTGGACCACAAACCATGTATTCACTAGCTTCTTTTATCACATTTAGAATTTCATCCAAGTCAGATTTTACTTTTTTACATGTATTCAATTTTTAGTTACAAGCTAAATATATAAATTTATATTATATATGGAAAACAAATTTTGTTGACTGGAAGAAGGATTTCATTGGTTCATTCCTTTCCAAAAGCAAAGGATCTTGGTTTTGGTTTCTCTCCATTCTTTTTAGAAGGATGGTAACTGAAATTAATGTCTGTAGACTTGAACATTAATAGACAATGAAAATTTGTCAGGTTGAACTCATCAAAGTAAAAAAAAAAGCCATTCAGAAATGACTGATGTATCTGAGGACCAGTATGTCACATGGTACTAGCTAATCAGTGCATGTGTGTGTGTGTGTGCGTGTGTGTGTGCATGTGTGTGAGTGTGTGTGTGTGTGTGTGAGTGTGTGTGTGTGTGAGTGTGTGTGTGTGAGTGTGTGTGTGTGTGAGTGTGTGTGTGTGTGTGTGTGTGTGTGTGAGTGTGTGTGTGTGTGTGTGTGTGAGAGAGAGAGAGAGAGTTATGTAATGGAATTGTAAGTCGCTAACAATAATTATGGTGAAAGGTGACAACATTGACTTGCTTTGAATTGCTTGAGATATCTGGTGATTTAAGGTTCAGCGTGGTTTGGTGACTTTTATTTGTAGTAGGCCTGTTTCCACACATTTGAGAGACCAAAGAATATTTTGAAATGGGCTTCACTCCAGAAATAGGTTTTACTTTATTATTTTCAACTCCCCTGGGGATGTCTTCACAAAATGGCAAAGCCCAAAGACTTCCTGAAGGCTAATCTTTTTTCTGGGTCATATGATTCTTTTCAGATCCCATCTCCAGAGAGTTTTCAGATAACAATAGGTTCTGCTGTCTGTGAACTGGAGAAAATCCTGTTGCTTTAGCATGAACAATGAGTGGAATGTCAGTGCAGTATGGCTGTTTGCTTAATACAATGGAAGTCAGTGCAGGCTAGACTTGCAAGTGTCAAATAGGCTGTGTGGGAAAATCTATATTAATGCAACTGAGTCAACAAACAATACTGAATGCAGGGATACTGACAAAACTGTAGCAAACAATTTGGTTGCCTTCTCTACAGATCCACAGATTAAAGTGAATTGAAGAAATAAATCTCCATTAAGGAATAGTTAAATGTAGAAAACAGGATCTGACAAGCCAAGGAGGCTTGAGAGGTGAGGTAGAGAAGGGAGTTAAGGAACAATAGAAACACGAAGCAATGTACAATTAATAATATTGTGCTTGTCTAAGATAAAAGTTTGGGATAGGTCATGGCCGTAAATGCAAATAAAGAAGCGATCCCCAAAGACATTTTGGTCCTTAAAGTCATCACTCACATGCACCATGAAGTATAAAACAAACAGTGATGAGATCATAGAGTGATATTCTCCCTTCTCATAGTTGTACATTTTTAACTATTTTGGCCAAACAGTCTTCAAACAGATATGAGCCAGGCTTAGACTTTTGGGTTCTCCTTCAAGTATGACCTGAAGAAAAAAATCTAATTAATATGGAGGCTTTCAGCTAAGTAAGGCATGAGAAGTATATGTGAAAGACCCTTCCTCCAAAAAAATCTTTGGTTTATAAGGTACAGTACTTGTATACTGCAAAGGAAAATGTCATAGACCAGGATTGGCACTGAAAGAGAAAATAAAACTGACTTTTAAAAAAAGTACTTAGTAGCTATCCTTTGCTGCATGTGTTTTGAATCATGCTGGTTAGGCCAATGTTTTCAAGCTCAAATAGAAATAGGGGCCACTAGACCATACATAAGGATCCCTGCAGGCTTCACATTGGCTTAGAAAACCACATATTAACACTCTATATTCTATTATGTTTTTGTTTATTTCATTAAGTCTTTATCATTTACATTTTAATCTGGGTCAGGCAGCACTCAGTTTGGGGACCACAGTGTAAGCATGTGTTTGATACCTATGGGTTAAATCACGATACTATTGAGTCTAAAGTTGTTCATACAATCCCAGTGTGCCTCAGCATACTTCACTCTGTGCCATGGGCACAGATTCTGCCTTCACCCCAGCTAGTTATCTCAAAAAGAAAAGCTTTTATTAATAAGAGGGAAATGAATTGGTCTACAGGTCAAGGTCAATTGCATACTCATCACCACCACTGCAACAACAATCCAAAACACATGCTCTGAAGGCAATGGATAGGTAGCAAATGGGACAGCACATATATTTAAATAGGATGCTGTAGTGGGCAAAGCCCACATAATATGCAAGTTCTAGGTAACTGGTACCTGATGGGCTGTTGCCTTAAAAATGATAAACAATTTAAAACCACAAGCATAAATGAGCAATTAAAAATTTGTATACGATAAATGTAAATTGCAAATGGTGATATATGTTTCGCTATATTAATTGAAAGTCAGATTCTATACTTTTACAGATAACATCACTTTCTGTTTTCATGTATTAATCAATGAATGGGGCTATCTGCCTATTCATGTATACAGTCACATTTGTTTAGTTCTGCTACCTTTATTTCAAATAAGATACAGAGAACAGTGTAGCATGAAATAAGGTAATGCTACATAAAATTGAATACAAAGCAATTGAATAGCTAAAGCTTCCCCTAAAATCCATTATTTACTCATGTTTACTTGCTATAAATATACCTTGAGGGAAAACACAAAAAAAAAATACTGCCACCCAAATCTTTTCCACCATCCACATACAAAATTCTTATCACTATGGGTTATATCCTCAAATCTTGAAATTAATGGAGGCCTGGAAGCCTTGAGCCAGTTTAATGTGAAATATTCGTGTTAATCTACCTGAGACCACAGTAGAGTGTAATTTACTACAAAGAACATTTTCTTGTTTTTCAGGCGTTTAGGAGTTTGGAGACTTCTAAATATACAAGTTTTATATGAAAGAAATAAATAAAAACAGGTTCTGGTTACTCTTATAAATTGGCCTACTCTCTGTTAAGATACAACGGTGGTAGAAATCAGATTATTCAATGCACCAACCAGTGGATACTCTTACTGAAATTTATGATATTAACTGATTTTAAAAAGGGATATACTAGGGATTGTTGATGAATTTTCTCTGGCTATCCTCCATGCCCAGAACATTCTTTCTCCTCCACTCTAAGTACTGATCTTCCTTGCTTCCTTTAAGTCCTCAATAAAATCCCACCTCCTACAGGAAGCTTACTTCATGCATATTTGTTTTCATGGAGTTTCTCCTATTAGATTGTAAGCTCCTTAAGGCAGGGGCATCTCTTGCTTCTTTTTGTATCCCCAGCTCTTAGCAAGCTTTTAATAAATGTTTATTGAATTCAATGAAGGACCCCTAGGGCAGGACTCTTGTTCTTATAATGCAACAGTTCTAAGTGTACTTTTAGGAGCTTAGAAACTTCTGATTCATTAGGAATTCTTATATGGAGCCTTCCAAATTATTTGTTTTGCCTTCATTGATGCCAGTTTCAATATTTTTCACTATGGTGACTGAAAAATTGAACTTTATACATGAAGTATCTACATTTGCTGAATGTTGCAGTGTATACATCTATTAGTCTATGCTTTCATCTCTCCAATGGTCCAGATCACAGTTCGTTTGTGCCTTCTTACTCTTGTCCATATCTTTCCACAAATCTTCCATTGAGTGTATTATCAATCAACTGGAGGCTCTCCTCTGGTTCTTTTAATAGTGTATCACTTGGGTTAGCCATATCTTCTTTTTCATTCTCATTCCATGACCAATCCACTTCTTTTTGTAGTCAAATATATCCTTGATGATGTTTTCTCACTACCCCACATACACAAATTTTTGATAACATTCTAGAGCTTATTTAACTCACCATGTATCTTTATATCATTCTGTTGGTCACCTGAAGTACTGATTGTTCTAAGAGTACTGAGACCACTTCATATTTTTTTTTAAAAAGATGAACTTTTGCATCAGAGAGCACCTCGAGATGATTGAAAAAAGTATATAATTTCCCTGAAGTAGTCCAAATTATCCTCTTATTCTTATTTGGCTTTGGGTCAAGCTCACCAAGCATCTGCAATGCTTATACCAGTTACGGGTACTGATGGAGTAACTCAATAGTCTGTCAATCCACCTGCATGTCAGAATATGGACAATATTCATTTTCATCTCTTTGGTTTCTATTATGTGATATTCTATTGACTCATCATGAATTTAATTAAACAGACCTTCTAGAGTTCTGGGGCCAGATGTAATAAGTACAATAATATCTGAACAAAAAAATTACTTGTCATTTAAAACAAGAATTCTCAACCTGGGGTCAACAAACATCTTGTGACTCTGTGGATAAATTTCAGGGAATCTGCTAACTTGGATAGAAAATAAAATAGAATATTTTTTCCCACCAACCACTCACTGAAATTTAGCATTGTCTTTGATTATTTAAAAAGCTTATTCTGAGAAGAGATTCATGGATTTTTAATAAACTGTCAAAACTGTTCTTGACATAAAAAGGTTAATAACCCCTGATTTATAGGGAATCTTTCTTTTATTTGGACTTTGTATAAGATACTCTTGACAATAGAGAACATTTTTTATAAGCATATCTCTTCTATTTTGCTCCTCAGGTGATACTAGAGGATCATTCAAAAAGTTATTTCTGGTGATCTATATAATCTTAACATATGTATGGGTGTTGTAGGATGAGAGACTTTAAGACTACATTTTGTTCCATGAAGTCAAATACTTTTAAAATAATCAACAAACAATACAGTTATCCCTTCCACATCATGAGGTTTTGATATTTCAGGTCATCATAAGAAATTAAATGGGAATTTGAGAGTCTGCAGAAGCCACAGATGACACAAAGCCCATGATCAAAAACTTAACTCAAATTTTACAATAAGGTACTGTAAACACTCCAAAAAAGAAAAAGAAAAAATTCAGAATCCTTCTCTAGCACACAGGAAGAGTCAACATTTTTTACCTGGATTTTCCAGACTGTGGGAAGGGATAACTGTATATACGAAAGGATCTTGTATTTCACCTCTTAGTCACACCTTGATTGTGAAGTCTACTATAGATAATCATCTTTGAAAGCCCCAATTTTTCCCACCTCATATTTTCATCAAGGATACCCACAATTTATGTATAGACCATTTTCATGAAGATATTTAGAGTTGAGGGGAAAAAAGGTATATTGATTCATAGCTGTTAATGTCTTTGATTTTGGTAATAACATCAAATGATCTTTTTTTACTCTTTTGTATACATTGATTTAATTACTGTATTGCCAGTCTTTTTTATTCTTTGACATGACATCTGTTTCAGTGAACCCAAAGTGAAAAATGTCAGGATGGATACATTTTCATATTAAAATAAATAAAAAATGTTAAAATTACAAAGCAAATTGTATTAAGACAGTTATCTAAAAAAGTGGGTGGCTAGGTAGTTTAGTTGATAGGATATCAGACCTCAAGTCAGGAAGACCTGAATTCAAATCTGACCTTAGACACTTACTAGCTGTAAACTTAACTTCTGTTTTCCTCAGTTTTCACATCTGTGAAATGAGGATAACAATAACACCCACCTTTCAGGGTTGTTTGAGGATCAAATGAAATAAAAATTGTAAAGCACTTATTGTAGTGCCTGGCACATAGTAAGTAATTTATATATGTTAGTTATTATTATAGTGATTAAAACTTAAATTTTATCTATGCGTAATGGCATCCAATCATATGACTAATATCATATTATATGTATATACAGTTTATGCTAGTCTAACGTTTTTTAAAAGTATAAAAAAAGCTGATGGCATTTCTTTTATCACTTTGATTATTCATAACGATTAGACCTATGATTCCACTCGCACAAGGAAATCCCTAATGAGGAAATTCCATTTACCAGTGTAGGTAATTCTATAGTCTTTACAACTTAGAGTCTTTAAGAGGTGCGTAGGGCACTGAGGAGTCCAGCCATTTGCCAAGGTCACACAGTCGAGTTGTGTTGGAGATAGGAATTGAACCCAGATCTTCTTGACTTCAGGATCAGCTCTCTACACACTGAGTATGCTTATTTTTATTGGTATAATCATAATATTCATAGTATGTCAACTTAGGTACCATAAATGTAACTATCAAGGTAAAGAACATCTAAATGGATGTGAACGTTTTGATTATATTTTTCCTTTCAATTTATTTGCTTATTTGTTTTCTTGATCACTGGTATGAAAAACTTTCAGTGAAGAAACTCCTTCCTACCAATGCAGATTGTTAACTTTTCTGCAACTAATAGTCTTGTAGATTTGCCTGGAGAATTGAGAAACTAAGTGATTTTCTCTGGGTCACGCAGGCAGCTTATATCAAGGATAAGACTTGATTTCTAGTTTTCCTTACTCCAAAGCCAGGTCCCACCATCTTTATGTTAAGCAATATGCCACCTTGATCACTTGCTTATAATATTATACATTTATACATCATATTATATGCAATATTTATTATGTTATATGTAATATATTATACATTATATAATATTATAAACTTACAAATATTGGCCTAATTCATAGCTCAAATTTTTTTTTTTATTTTCTATTTGAACTGGGCAATTCATTGTGGTGATTTTTTTTGTTCTCTGCTTTTTATGACATTGAGTCATCAGTTTGTCATTAACAAATAGAAATAAATTAATTGATTTTGTGAATTTTGCTATGGCCTTCTCAATTGCAGTTTGGACTTAAACAATGATTCTGACTTTCTGAACTACATATTGAAGGTTTAGGACATTGTAATCTCACATAACCCTCCATATAGGCCAAGGCAGGATTGTTTGGAAGACTTGTTCTCTAACAGCTTTGGAAACTAATTTACTATACTCTTTGAAGCTGGAATAGAATGCCTAAATTGATGATGTAAACTGATGTAAACTCCAACTTTTAAAGCACAATTTGATAACTGAAAATAAATCTTTCCCCACATAATGGTAGCCATCAATTCCTGAGATTATGTATATATGTATGATAAGTTTGTCTTCTTTGGTACATGAAATTTTCTGGTGCCCAAATAATCCTAATGACCTGAAATTCAGGGAATACAGAATTGGTATTTCATACTTCCGTCAATGCATTCAGCTTACAATTATATGCTCCAATGGATTTGTGGGCATTTGTGTGGATAATATGAAAAAGTGGATAATCCATCTGGGCTTTGCTTAACTGCCAATGACTGAATCCCAGAGACATAAAATTCCAAGAGAAGCAGGGAGCTGGAAAGGATCCAGGAACAATTGGGAGGTTGCTGCTGCTCAGCTGAAGACACTTTCCTCTGTTCTAATACCTGCTCTCTCCTCCTCTTGCCCAAGGTGAACAAGGACAAAACCATTGAGAAGGCAAACACAATCTTTCTGATTGTCAAAACAGCAAGAACAACACAATGAAGGGATAGTTCAGACATTGAGAAAGCAGTGAAGCAGAAAGAAAATGCGGGAAGCTCTTCATGGGACAGATGAGCATGGGTGAAAGTAGTGACTTGAAGATGATAAAATAGCAAAGCTTTGTAAAAAGTGATAGGAAAAGGCCTCAGCCAGTGAGAATTATAGTGGTCAATTTTGTGTGACCACAAAACTAGTGATCAATAGAGATGGACCCTGAGAGTGGGGTGGGTAACTGACATTTCAGATAACAAACACAGATAATTAAACTTTAACTCCATGGTTTAAAAAAAATTAGTAAATCCAGCTATTAAAAAATGGATGTGTTATTTGGATACCTGGTTTTGATTTTATTAAATTAAATGGTTTTTTTTTTGTAATATGAGGCTAATGGTACGGGGACATATGATGGACTTGTGGTTTAAAAAATGACAGAGAGGCTGGAAGATTATTACACAAGATTCTGCTTTTGTCTGGAGAGCAATTTACAAAATGACCACTAATGTCAGCTCTCCCAGGAAATACATGACCATGTGACCAGCTAAAAGTGAATTGCACGGCTGCTGTAGTAGTTCTTTTCCTCTGAGGTAGAAGTGGGTCACCAATATTTATAGGTTGCTGCTCATGACATATCAGCACATCAGCACCTCCGCTGTCGCGTGGTAACAGTTTTCACTCATCTCTGCTGGCAGGGGTGAAATATCACAGTAATTATGAAACACAGGATGCTGGGTAGAAGAACTTTAGGAACGGCTGAGGTAAATTGTTTCCATTTTTCAGCTCATAGTGAGAAGGCAGGAACAGAGTGAGAGGAAGGGAAAAGCAAATGAGCCTGCTGCATACAAAGTATTACATTCTGTGTGTACATACATAAATATATTACACTCCGTCTTTTGTGCCTGAGTGAGGGAAAGGCAGCCATCAGCAATTCAGGGAAGATCAAATGGATTAAAGAGAACATCATATAAGTCTCTGGAGAACCTCTACTAACATCTTTATTCCTGCTTAGTTACCATCTACTCCACACCGTATTGGGGGGGGGGAATATGTTTTATTAAAAGCGATTTTTTACCTGAATGTCCTGTCAGCTTACTAATGGAATAAGAAGAAAAAGAAAATAAATTGTTCATTTTCCAATAAAAAGGAGCTATTGGGGTGAGGACAGGGATGAAATGGAGGAGAGGAAAGGGGAGTTCTTTTCACTTCTTTTCTCCCTATTTGTATTTGTATGGTTGTTGTTCAATTTTTTTTAGTCAAGTCTGACTCTTTGTGATCCCATTTGGGGTTTTCTTGGCAAAGATACTGGAATGGTTTTCCAATTCCTTCTCCAGAACATCTTACAGATGAGGAAACTGAGGCAAACAGGGTGAAGTGACTTGCCCAGGGTCACACAGCTAGTAAGTGTCTGAGGCCAGATTTGAACTTTATCCCCATTTGTACTGTGGAGATATCATATAACAAATGTTTATACACACACACACACACACACACATACACACACACGTATGTAAACTAAAAGGTCTCTTCTCTCTTTGATTATCTACTGTATATAGTGGTATTTCTCACTAGTCCTCTCAAATCCAAAATTAATTTGCTTTAAATAATTAGTAAATAGACCGAGTTTGATATAGTGAATGTATTTAAAAAAAACAAACTACTGGAAGCAAGAGCTGTTGATCTGAATGCTTGCTCATCCACTGTCAACATGGATAGCTTGATCTCTTTAAGAAGGCCATATGATATTATGCATGTATTCTTTTATTGTAGAAGTTTATGACATGTTGAATTGTATAATGTGGAATATTCCAATTTGAACCAATAAATTGTGATGTATGTACTGCAACCAACATCAATTGCCTCATGTCAGAAGTTAAAAGTATTCTCTGAAAGTTCATTGGAATACATTTTAAAAAATGAATAAACACTATCTCCATAAAGTAAAAAGTAGTTTAAATACCATCTTCCAGATTGGACTATTTGTGTTAGGAATTAGGGACAATTACCTTTATTTAGACTTTTACTTTTGAATGAAGTGTTTCTTGAGGTTGCTGTACATTAGAGTACAGAAATGAGCCAGAATTGTGTATTTGCACACTGACCCTTGCTTTTCACTCTCATTTTTCAATAGAATCAGAATAAATATAGACATAGGAATCTATCCTTTGAAGACCTTATGTGTTGCAAAAGCATAGTTTAATTTCTTGATTTTCATGTCCTTTATAAAGAAGCGTGTCTTTCACAATTACAGTAAAATTCAAACCCGTGTTAAAATATTGAAACAAAACTACATCTTAAACTTCAACTATAAAAGGGTTCTGATGTCATCAGTATGCTTATTCTTTCTGTCAGCCGGGGTTGCAACTCATTGACACCTTCTATCCCCATATAGTTCTTGTACATATCTTTCTGTAAGTTTTCCATAAAAGCTGTATCTAACACTCTGAAGTCCTTTAAAAATATATATATATATATATATATATATATATATATATATATATATATATATATATATATATATATATATGTAATGGCTATATATACAGAGGTAAGGATGAAGTGAGGACCTTTTGGATGCTATAGAGTATAGTTAATGATTAATTAAGGAAGATTTTATTCAATAAATGTTTTGAACTTGATCTGTTAGATCAAGATTTATGTTGCATAATGTTCACTTCTCTCTGTCAGCTAAGGATATAAGGTTGAGACAGGCTGGGATATACATCACCAAGGCACATAGAGATTGGATTAAGATTGAGTATATATTGTTGCTAATTTCCTGCTAAGAGATACCAAAGAAGCTATTTGTTGATATGATATAAACAATAAAGAGATAAGTATGACCGGAGACAAAGTGAAATAGTCAAAACAGTATATATAGTAGGAAAGTAGGAAGTAGGAAAACAATATGCATAATTATTGCAATAGTATAAATAGAAAGAATAATAAAATAATAATTTAAAAAACTGAACTCTGCGAAATTGTAATGATTAAGCTTAGTGCCAAAGGAAAGATATGAAAATGTCCCTTGCTCCATTTGTTTACAGAGGTGAGTTGTAGAAATCTGTATACCATGTCAGACTTTTTCCAATATGTTGGTTAATTTAGTGAAACATTTTTTACTCATTTTTATTCTTTGTTATTAGGGAGCATTCTTTGTTATGTGTCTCTCTATGATGGGGAAGAGGAGAGATAATTAGCAAATGTAGGTGATGCAAAAAGAAATGACCTTTTTATTTAAAAAAAACTTAACAATAAAACTATAATTTTACTTCAATAAAGATTTTTTTAAATATAATTTACTCTATTTAAAATGAATTTAAAATAATAAAGAGATCAGCTACACTCCTACAGCCCATTTTGGGGACATGAGCAAGAATCTCCTAAGACCTACTTCCGGTAATTCACATTGGGACAAATAAGCACTGGACAAGAAACTGAAGGCCTTCTTGTAGGTGTTAGCCATTTTTTATGTCATGGACCATTTTGGCAGTCTGGTTAGACCTATGGAACCTGAAGAATAATTTTTTAAAAATTCATAATTGAAGGAAATTATATATCTCAGTTAAATATTAGTGAAAATAAAGATCTAATTTTTTTCCCCATCCAAGTTTATGTTTCCCCTGAAACCTATCAATTGACTCCTTGGTTAAGAATCATTGCCTTAGTGGCATGGGTTTTTCATCACTGATGTTTATTGAAAAGAGGACATCAACAGCTTATTAGGTAGTTGTAATGATTAAATGACATAATATACATAAAGTCTCTTGCGAGCCTTAAAGCTCTATCTACATACCAGCTGTTATTATTATTATTTACTAGATAGCTCTATAAAAAGTGGAGCAGCTTACAAATCCTTGTCTTGCTTTAGTGATAATTTCATTCTCTAAAATATGAATGAAGAAATGAATGAATGATAATTAATTATTAAGTTACAACTAAGTTTTCTGAGCACCAAGTAAAGCACTGGGGATACAAATTATTTAGTACAACAGAAATAATCTGAGACAGACCTGCTATAAAGGAGCTTACATTTCATAGGGGAATGGGAAGAAATGGGGTCAATTTCATAACTAGCTAAATGAATGTATTCTAATAATTATTGTTAGGGTCAACATTTGTATCAATAACTTAGACTAAAGCATAGGTGACATGTTTAGCAAATTTGCAGAACATGTGAATCTGTGAGGAAAAACTAATACCTTTGATGGTGTGGTCCAGATCCAAGAAGAGAATGAAGCAATAGGCTTCATTCCAATACAATGAAATTCAAGAAATAAATTTAAGACACCACGTTTAGGTTTTAAAAAATTAACTTCACAAGTATAAGATTGGGAAATTTTGGCTGTATAACAATTCATGTGAAAAAATCTTAATGGACTGCAGAATCAACATGAGTTTGCATTGTGGTATGGCAGCCAAGAAAGCTAATTCAATCAGGCTACACTAAGAGACTTAGTATTCAGGATAAAGGAGGAGAGAGTTAATCAATCTCACAGTATTTATTAAGCACCCATTATATGCCATGCCTTTGGCTGTGCATTCAAAGCCACCCCCCTCCCCCAAAAAAACTAACCGAAGCAAACCAAAAACCCAACCAGTTTCTATCTTAAAGGTACTTACTTACATTTTATCATGGAAGATAACATTTACATATATAAGAATATGCAAAATACATATATGTGTGCAAATGTGTATATATGTACTATATATACACACATATATGTATATATACTGTATATATAATAATGCATATGTCTATATAATATATATAATATAACACACATGTATATATGTATATAAAATGTACACATAATATAGCAATGTATATATAATGTACAATATACTATATATAATATGTATATTATATACATACATACATACATACATATATATATATATAAAACAGGTATACACAAAATCAAAGTCTTGATGTACTTTCAGCTATACAGACTGCATCTGAAGTACTATGTTAAAATCTATGGGTCATACTTTAGAAAATTTATTGGCAATTGAGGGAGTTTTCAGAAAAGGATGACTAGGTCAGTGAAAAGGCCCCAGGTCATACAATATTGGAGGAATGGTTGAAAGAACTAGAGGTGTTTGCCCTGAAGAAGAGGAGAATGGTGTGATAGCTATCTTCAAATATTGAGGGGCTATTACATGAAAGAGGGATTAGATTTTATATTTAGTCCAGAGGAAAGAACAAGGAACAAAAGATGGAAGTTTCAGGAAGGCAGACAGGTTCCATGCAAAGAGAAATTTCATAATAATTAAAGGTATCCAAGAAATGGAGCGGATGGACTTCTGAGGAGATAGTGGGTTCCTGCATACTGAAGATCTTCAAGCCACCATCTAAGAATAGGAATGGTGATTTGCAACAGAAGCATATGCCAATGGTAGATATGTGCCTGCATGGGACCTGATATTCCCAAACCCCAATGTTCTGTACAGAAGAGCAGAGATTTCTAATTTCCCAAGCAGCAGCATCCTGGAATCTAGACTTTTGGGCAAAGAAGGGTGATTTCCAAGGCAGCAATAATTTTGGGAGTCGCCTCTTGGTAATCCCCAAGTTTGAAAATTTCTGAATTCAAGTTAAAGTACTTGAGCATCTAGAGAGACACATCCTGATGCAATATTGTCCTCAGAGAAGGAATCTGACAGAGGATTATCCTGTAGCTGAAAGATTGAGGTCATGGGAGGGAAGCTCTGGGATAGCTAAAAGCCAATAAAACGGTGCAGGTATGAGGTAATTGGGAAGTATTTGTGCTACAGGCTCCCAAAGTGTTTTTACTTTCCAAGGGGTGTCTAATGGATTATTTAAGTATTTTATATTTCTACGTTGGCTCATAAACTCCTGTCTTATGTATTTTCTGTGATGGGTAAAATAAAGTTTGTCACATACCTGATACCTATGTTTTACAGTTAGTCTGGGAGTCTGGGAAGTGGGAAATCCTATTACCTACATTCAGATAAAACTAAACATGAGTCACCCTTAAATTTTATTTTAGAGATTTTCCTAGATCAATTCCTGGTGGAGACAAGGAAACTAATAGAGTTGTTGGGTCATTATCCTTTAGCTCCTTGTCTTCATATTAACTCTAGTTTACGAGATAATTAATAACAATAATATCCAGCATTTATACAGTGCTTTACAGTTTGTGAAGAGCTTTACAAATACTATCTCCTTTTACCCTCAACAACTTTGGGAGATAAATTATTCCCATTTTACAGATTCAGAAACTATGGTAGACAGATGCAACGTGACTTGTCCAGGGTCACACAGTTATTGAATGTCTAGGGCTGTTTGAACTCAAATACTCCTGACTCTCCATCCAACATTCTCTCTGCTGCTCTGCTTAGACACCTGTGCGGACCAAGAGAATTTGGAAGAACTCAGGGTCATAGTCCAGATGAGAAGTTAAGATTCACTGCAACCAGGTAATAGGGGTATCTCCTTCATGATTCTCTATGTTCTGAATAGCATTTCGATAATTCATGGATCTGTGATCTTATCAGTAGGAGTGTTCTCTATTGGTGTGTGTAAACCATGCAGCGTGTCTCAAGTTGTCTTTTCAATTTTTTTCCTCACAAATCATCCATAGAAAATCTACTCAAAGAATTGGAACTTTCTAACACTTTTAATATTTTGCTAATAATAGCACAGCTTTTAGACTTTCCATCTGTCATCCCTCATTCTCATTATGTTACCAGCCATTCCCTCCGTCCCCTTTCCTGGCACATATGTAGTTGGTGCTTTCATGTGACTTGAACAAATAAATGAATAAAAAAGCATTTGTTAGCTCTTTTTTACTGTATGTACCAAGTCCTATGCTAAGTGCTGGGTATAAAATATAAAAAAAACAGACAAGCCTCGCCTTTAAGAAACTTACATTCTAATGGATGAGATAGTAGATATGGGAGTTGAGGGGCCAGGATGGTATACTTTGTTTTAGAAAGCTACCAGGCTGTATAGCCATAGGGAGATATGTGGATTTATTCCTTCTAGGAACAATGGCAGAGGTAATTTGGTCATGGTTCTAGACCTATAAGGGCGATGCTGGTTAGGTTATTGAGAAGATGGCTGGGAACATGGAGTAAAGAGAATCATTGTTAGAGCCAGTCTAAAACAGTAAGCCAGCTAAGGTGCGACATTGTGTCCTGAGAACAGGGGTTTCTGAAATGAAAGAGTTAAAACCTCCAGGGCATGGCCTCTGGTCTGGCCAACAAAGTAGATGGTGAGATTGATGGCCTGGGAATAAGAAATACACTTTTTGCTTATAATCTATTATTGTTGACATGTTCTGGCTGTACTGAGGTAATGCTAAAGGAAATGAATTATATAAAAGGGATGATGTTTCATATCCTTATATCAGCAATTGTAGAAAGGCAAGACTTTTCAATTGAAACAATCAGTCTGAGATATGATTTAAGTGTGAACAAGGCCCAAACACTTCTATTGAATCAATCAGTCAAAGCTATTTTTATTTGTCCATGTATAACTCCTTGAAAGCTATTGGATTAAGTGAAATGATGCAACACAGGTAATGCTCTTTGGGTTTTGTATAAAAGAACAAGACAATTCAGAATCTAAGAATTTAAGTATCTGGCAGCAAAGCAAAGAAGGGATGACCTTGGAAATTGAGCTAAAAAGAATTGATGGCTCACCTGCAACTGGTGAAAGGAGAAACAAAAAGATGAACTGAACTATGGCAAAAAAAGATGCAGAAAGATGGTATATAGGAGTCTTGAACTCTGAATGAAGCCCTCGGTTATACCTATATCTTCAAGGACTGAGAGTCGTTCCAAGAAAAGGTCTCTTCCTTCTCTGACTATCTCTCCTGGTATCTTATCTGCTAACAAACACTGTAACATACTCAGATTGCTTTTTCACCCAAATGTTTTCAGTAACTTAAATTTTGCCTCAACCACAAAGAGGCCAGGGGTTAGCTAAAGAGCAGTATAAATTTAAATTAAGACAGAGAGACAACCTTTGCCTAAATGTTAAGAATTTTCTCAACTGGGGGCTCTGAACGATTGTGGTTATACTCCTTAATATAAGCTGCCTAAAACAGCATAGGTGGGAACCACATGGACTTGAGGGGTCATTATATTCCCCCTAGGCATTAAAAAGAGCTAATTAGTATGACAGAGTGTGATTGATTACAGCTGTAGAGGCAAAAGGAGTAGGGAAGAAAGGCCAATAACCATCATCACTGGTCACCTGAATCCTTCAAAGAGCTGTGCATCCATTGGTGTTGCACGAACACACATACACACACATGTATGTATATTATGTACGATACATGGCCTCATAGCATAGTGAATAAAGACTTGGTCTTGAAGCCAGTAAGTCCTATATCTATATTCAAGTGTGACCCTTGGTAAGTCTCTTAAGTTCTCAGGACTCTAGGTAACTGTCTAAGTGTATAAATTCCAGAGATGGTACAGATCCGTATTTGGAAGATGGAGTTTCCTCACCCAGAAGTTCCCTATACCAATAAAATCACTGGTCCAATATATAATGCATACACACAAAAACATACACACTGATGGAAGATTTCAGTGTGGTACACATAACTGGAATAATCTAGAAATCTTTTCATCTGCTTTATTTTACCAGTGAGGCTACTCAGCAGATTTTAATGGGGAAAAAAGTATCTCAAAAGTATGCTTATCTTGAGAGTGTCTTTTTTTCAAGGGGGGGGTGCAATTCTGGTTAAGTGACCCACTCAAGGTCACACAGCTAGTAAGTGTGTCAAGTGTCTGAGGTTGAATTTGAACTCAGGTCTTCCTGACTCCAGGGCTGGTACTCTGCTTATTGCACCTAGCTTCCCCAAGAGTGTCTTAGAAAGGCTTTTATTTTCTTTTACAGAAATACATCTTGGTGTTTGTTTTTTAAGTTGTTCCTTTAACCTCTCTGGATGTGAATTTCTTAAACTCTGGAATCAAGGTTTTGGACTAGGAAAAACAAAACAAAAGCAAAACTAAGGTACTTTTCAACTCTAAAATTCTATCATCATTAACTCCTTTTTTTTTGATAAATAGCTGAACTCAAATATTAAGAATTTAAATAAATAATTCCCATATAGCAAGTTTTAAAATAAAAATGTAAATACAATTTAGTGCCTCCTTTACTTACTTTTAAGTATAAATCACAACCTAATCTAAACCCACTCTCACTAAGAAATTTCCTTTAATTTTTTAAAAAAATTTCATCTCAGACCAACGAATAACTTTGGACTTAAGGACAGCTTAAAATCTAAAACACCTTCTTAGCGCTTTGTTCTTAGTCTTCCAGCTCTGTGGCATAAATGTACCCTTGTTGCTTGTAATGGTTGCTGGCCACTGGTTTTTCAACTTGTGGAGTAATCCTTGTGACTTTCTACTTTCATAGCTTACAACTCAAATTAATCTTCTACTCTCCTTCCTTTCTCTTCATGAAGTAGAAAGGGGGAGTCAGAAATTGAGAGAATAAGAGGGACCAAAAGAAAAAAGCCTATGACTTTTTTAGCCAATCAGAATGCAGTAACTTTGTACTCTACTCAAAGAAGAAATATTCTCCTCCTCAAGAGCCTTTCGGCTATAATACTTGTATAAGGTATTAATTCAAATTTAAATAAAATGTCACACTCATAATGCCCACATAATGACTATACAGGCATACCTCAGAAATATTGCAAGTTCCATTCCAGACCACCTCAATAAAGCAAATATTGCAATAAAGCAGGTCATACAATTATTTTGGTTTCTCAGTGCATATAAAAGTTGTGTTTACACTATACTATAGTCTATTAAGTGTGCAATAGTATTATGCCTAAAAAATAATGTACATAACCTTAATTAAAAAATATTGCAAAAATTGCTAATCATCATCTGGGCCTTCAGTGAGTCATAGTCTTTTTGCTAGTGGAGGGTCTTGCCTCTATGTCGATGTCTGCTAACTGATCGGAGTGTGGTTGCTGAACGTTGGGGCAGCTGTTGCAATTCTTAAAATAAGACAGCGATGAAGTTTGCCATATTGATCGACTCTTCACTCAAACACTTAGAGGCCACTGTACGGTTATTAATTGGCTTAATTTCAATATTGTGTCTCAAGAAATAGGGAGGCTAGCAGAGAGGGAGAGAGACCTGAATGACTGGTCAGGGGAGCAGTCAAAACAAACATAGCATTTATTTATTGATTAAGTTCCTCCTCTGAGATGGGTATGATTAGTGGCATCTCAAAACAGTTAGTAATATTGAAAATCACTGATCACAGATCACCACAATAAATTTAATAATAATTACAAGGTTCAAAATATTTTGAGAATTACCAAAATGTGACACAGAGACATGATGTGAACATGTGCTGTTGGAAAAAGGCACCCATAGATTTGCTCAAAGCAGGGTTTCTGCAAACCTTCCATTTGTAAAAAACAAACAAACAAACAAAAAACCACAGTATCTGCAAAGCTTATTAAAGTGAAGCACAATAAAATGAGGCCTACTTCATCTGAGACTTTTGGAAATGGCATCTGATGACGGCGATTATTTGTTAGAGAGCTTGAAATATCCAGAATCCAAAGTTATACTGCAAAAATAAGGGAAGGGCTTCATTAGGAATCCTGTCACTTAAGTTTCTTCTTATGGTTTTAGAGAGGCTTATTGAGACTTCACAGGTACATATATTTATTTTTAAAATACTAAATGAATCCACCAACAAATTCTTTTTAAAAATTTTATTTGTTTGTTTTTAGTTTTCAACATTCACTTCTATAAGATTTCGCGTTCTAAATTTTCTTCCCCTCTTTCTGCCCCCCTCCCCTAAGACAGCATGCAATCTGATATAGGCCATACATTTACAATCATTAAACATATTTCCGCATTAGTCATGTTGTAAAGAAGAATTAGAACCAAGGGGGAAAATCACGAAAAAGAAGAAACAAAAAAAGAGAGAAAATAGTATTCTTTGACCTGCATTCAGACTCCATAGTCCTTTCTCTGATGTGGATAGTGTTTTCCATCATGAATCTCTTGAAATTGTCTTAGATCCTTGCGTTGCTGAGAAGAGTTAAGTTTATTAAAGTTGGTCATCGCATGATGTTGCTGTTACTGTGTACAATGTTCTCCTGGTTCTGCTCACTTCACTCAACATCAGTTCATGTATGTCTTTCTAGGTTTTTCTGAAGTCTACCTGCTCATCATTTCTTATGGAACAATAGTATTCCATTGCATTAATATACCACAACTTGTTCAGCCATTCCCCAATTGATGGACATCCCCTTAGTTTCCAATTCTTGGCTACCACAAAAAGAGCTGCTATAAATATTGTTGTACATGTGGATCCTTTTCTCATTCTTATGATCTTTTTGGGATACAGACCTAGAAGTGGTATTGCTGGGTCAAAGGGTATGCACAGTTTTATAGCCCTTTGGGTGTAGTTCCAAGTTGATCTCCAGAATGGTTGCATCAGTTCACAGCTCCACCAACAATGCATTAGTGTTCCAATTTTCCCACATCTTCTCCAAAATTTATCATTTTCCTGTTTGTCATGTTAGCCAATCTGATAAGTGTGATATGATACCTAAGGGTTGCTTTAATTTGCATTTCTCTAATCAGTAGTGATTTAGAGCATTTTTCATATGACTATAGATAGCTTTAATGTCTTCTTCTGAAAACCACCAAGTCCTAAAGTATTAGGTTTTACTTTCTATTCTCTCCTGAAACTGTATCATGAAAATGATTTGATGTAGCAGTAGAAAGATTTAACCTTTTATTTAATATCGATAGACAGACATATATAGAGATAGATAGATAGATAGATAGACAGACAGACAGACAGACAGACAGATAGATAGATAGATAGATAGATAGATAGATAGATAGATAGATAGATAGATAGATTTTTTTGGTATATTCTCCATATACCTCTCAGCAGCCAAAACCTGAACATTTGGTATCCTGATCACAAATGATGTGTGAAACTCGTTCTAATAGCATAGCAGCTGGATATTTGGTCAGGTTTGGATTCTCTGCCCGTGATGCATTATGTTGGAAATTTCCAAGGGAATGGAGATTGTGAAACAGAGGTGCTGGCATCTAAAAGTCAAGTCAGGTCAACAGGCAAAAACCTAGTATGTGCTAGGCGGTATATTAGGTAGTAAAAAGATACAACCAGAAAGAACACAGTTTTAAAATTCAAATGGTACACCCCCAATTCTAAGTTTAAATCTCCTTTTAGTCTCACTGATGTATCTTTTACCTCTCAATCATTTGATTTCTTTGTAAGAGAAGATCTAAATCATTCTGAAATGTTTATGGTTTCAGACTATATATCTAGTGTATTTTTCAAAGTCTGAACTGTTGACTCAAAAACGTTAGTTGGCTTTGGGCATAACATTTATTAATTTGCCTTCTTCCAAACCAAGTCCTCAAGCTCTTGATCCATGTAGTTTATTAGCCTGGCACAACTTAGAAAACACTCTAGTTGAGGTCTTTCTACATGTGCCCAGCCCTGGTTGCAATGACGCTTAGGAACAGGCAGGTCACAAAGTAATGAGTAAAATTATGGAAATGAGTACAAAGAACAGTTTATTTAGGAATGAGAAATGATATTAAAATGTGGGTGGCTGCCTTCCCAGTACGTATCAGATAACCCAGGAGACCTTTCTTGTGGCTACTTTACTAAGGTAACTTTTTTTTTTTAATTTGGCAGCCTCACAAGAATGGATAATCGTTGCCCAGTTTTTTGCATTTGTGTGTATTGGCACAAGTGTCATATCTGTCAACAAAAGACATTCCTTACATTTTTCCCATCTATGTTTTACTTTTTTTTGTATGAAATCATGCCTATTATTCCAACAGACAAAAAGTGTTCTCCCCCGTAACTTCAGTTAAAATAATAACTCATTTATACTGTTGAGATAAGCCGATATTGTGTAATTATGTTAATAACTAATTATTAATTTGTGGTCCATCCTTTTTCTACTATTTTTGTTAAGACCCCATTCCTAAAAAGGCCAGTCAGTTTCAGAAGGAAATGACTGAGTGATGTGACTACTCTTAGTCCCCAAGGCACCTGCTCCTTATCAACCAGGTTGGGTTGGACCCCCATCCAGATGGGAGCCTGGCTTTTGTTTATTTCAAAGGCTTAAGTTAGATCAGGCTGGTTCTTGCTAACAGGAGTTATCAAGATGCCACTCATGTGACCTTGGTCCCTTCATTAGAGTTTGGGAAGTAACCTGGCTCATGAAGGAGAAAACTAGCCAGAGCAGTCGGAATGGAAATGGCTTCCTCTGCCCAGATTGCTGGAAGCTGCTGAGCTTCATGATCAAGCCATGTTCTCAGTGAGAGAAGCTGAACACTGTTAGCCCACCTCCTCATTAAGTGTCTACCAATTAGGGTGGCCTTTTCCTGGTCTGGAGAGGACCCAGTCATGTGCTGTCAGGAAGACAGTAGGATATTTAAGATGATGCAGGACCCTGAATCTTTGTCTTTGCTTACTGGGAGAAACCACTGACCGTCAGTTTATTCATTATTGGCTATCTTAGATAATAAATTGATTATTAATACCCAGAAGCTTTATCTCTCACAATTTTACTCATAACACTGTGCTGTCCTCACTATGCAAATGTAGGCGGCATACGTTTTATTAGCCTCATTTCCAGATTAGAAAACTATGCCACAGCTACCTATTTTTAGTCTCCCATACTAGGCAGCTACGTGGCTCAGTGGATAAAGTGCTGGGCCCTGAGTGGAGTGGAGAGTGGAGTTCAAATCCTGTCTTGGACACTCAGTTGTGTAAATCTGGGCTAATCATTTAATCTCAGTTTGCCTCAGTTTCCTCAACTGTAAAATGAAGATGATAATAGCGCCTACCTCACAGAATAAAATGAGGTTGTATTTGTAAAGCATTTGGCTCAAAGTTGGCACTCTAGAAATGCTCATTCTCTTCCCCCTTTCTTTCCCCATATTACTGTAACACCACGATACCTCCAGATGCTTTATTTATACTAATCTTAAAAGAGATAAGTCTCTGCGGACCAATGGGTGGCCAGCACCTAGCTTGGATTCCTTGATCATGATTAGCAGTTTAACAAATGTGTATTGAATTATATATTTAATGATAACTCATTACTTAAATAAAATCACTTCCTTTCGTTTCGGACCTTATGAGTTCTCCAGCTTATTTCCTATATAGGCAGATACAACATCAGGAATTTGGATCAGGCTAATTATTCTCACCTGCTGTAAGCCCTTATTAAAAAGGGTAAAGTTTTTTTTTTATTCATTGGGCCAGATATCACAGGTTAGGAGGAGACCTTAGATACTGTCAAGTCCCATGTCTCCTACCTTTTTTTTCATGGAGAAAACTGAATCTGAGAGAGGACAGGTGACTCACTCATCTTTGCATAGCTACTAAGTATTATCAGTGTTTGTTGTTCAGTCATTCTTTTTAATTCATGTCCAATTCTTCGTGACCCATTTGGGGTTTTCTTGGCACTGAAATGGTTTGCCTTTTCCTTTTCCAGCTCATTTTACAGATGAGGAAACTGAGGCAAACAAGAATAAGAGACTTGCCCAGGGTCACATAGCTAGTAATTGTCCGAGGTCAGATTTGAACTCAGGAAGATGAATCTTCCTGACTCTAGGCTCGGAACTCTATGCCACTGTGCTTCCTAGCTGCGCATTATTGGTGGTGTATGAACTTAAGTTTTCTTGACTCCAGAGTTAGTACTTGATCCTCTATATGGTGTTGAAAAATGTAGCTCTGCTAAGGACTTGATCATACAATTCCCAAAGTGGTTGTGGTAAAAAAAAAGTCAGGATGAGATGATAAGAGCATAGAGGTGGCCACACAGTCCAGTCTTAACGTTTTGCAGATGAGGAAACTGAGGCCCAGAGAGATTAGGTAGCTGGACCTTGGTCACACAAATAGTAAGTGATGGTACTATTGCACATGGAGCCAATGACAGGAGACTAGACATTTTCTTTGTTCAATCACACACTAAGGCAACGTGACACACATTTGTGTGGGGCCATCTCTAGTAATCCTTATCTTGCCACTGAACCTAGATGGCTCCAGAGGAGAAAGTGAGGCTGGTGACTTTGCACAGCCCTCTCCCACTTAAATCCAATTTATTTGCAAGTCATGGCATCACCTTCCTGAGGTCATGGTCCTCTTTGACAGCAAGGGACAAACAAGAACAATGTCTCTACGTGTATGATTTGGGGTATGGTACTGGACTCATCTGGGCCTTGATTTCTTCAACTGCTAAATGAGGGGGTTGATCTAGATGACCTTGAAGGACTCTTCAAGCTTCAGATCTAGGATAATGGATGCATTTGGCTATTTTTTTGGGAGGGGAATAATCTTAAAAATTTTAAATTTTATTTTTTTTAAATTTTAAATTTTAGAAATATTAGAGGCTCATTTTTAGTGGCCAAGGAGAACACCATTCAAAGGATTCCCAATTTGAAACAAGTGTAAGAATTCAGAATTGGGCCAAAAGGATCATTTTTATACTTTCATGCTCAGGCAAACACTTGGCATAGAAATCAAGTTCAAACCTTCCTAAGGCCCACATTGAAGACTTGAAACAGGCACTGTCTTTTTAGTTAATGCTACTGACAATTAGGAGTGGATGGCCAATACCAGCAAAGTGAGATAAAAAATGTCTGGAAATCTTGAAAGCCACTCATATCAATTATTTAGGAGGCATAGCCTGTTTTTGTTTTTGTTAATTTATTGAGGCATACTTTGGAGTGTAATTTACTAACATGAACAAATTCAGTGGATTGCTGCTCAACCCTCTATACTGCTTCTTATGGAACCAAGAGGACATCTATTCTGTGAGTTAGGGTCAAAATATCATTCCCGTGGCCTGATGCGGTGGTTAGCTAGCCTATGATCTCTCCCTTCTTGTACATTAAAGACACATTCTATTCAAATGCTGCTACACAGATTCATACACATTAGCTTCTGGACCCTGCCATAATTAAGACACCATCTGTCTCTGCCTGAACACTCTGCAGTTTACACACATAAACTCCTCATATAGTCAGAGGCTTTCTTTTAAATAAGATAGAGGGTAGGGCATCCATGCCAAAGCAAAACAGTCTCTGCATCCAAAGTGAACAAGCAGATTAGATAAAATGAGAACCAGCCTAAGCTCCAATTCCATTTGAACACATACCAAGAGTACTTTTCTAAGGTTGGGGGAAAAAGTGGGATATATTTCATCTTGCAGTCCTCTATGCTTCAAGTTTCTGGCAGATGCACAGGCAGTGAAATGTTCAGTGGAAGCATAGAAATGTGAGGGAAAAGACTTCTGCTTGTCAGCAAATTTTTTTTAGCCAAGGGTCTCAAGCCAATATTGAAATCCTGATAGAAAAAAACACCTGTTCAAGTGGAAGGTTTGGGATGTTTCACTCCAGGGAAAGCCTCTGTCACAAAGGCAATCCATACAAGGAAGAATTTTCATTCCCTTCCACATCCCCCTCTCCCAACCCCTATCATAGTTCTGGAAAGTTTACCCCCAAAATTTTCTACTCAGAAGATTTAGGTGGGAACTGAAATGCTAGGAGAAATTGGTTATTTTAGTCTGTGCTCTTGTGAATAAGGTTTTCAGTCCAATTCTGTTGCCTCGAGAAAGCTGGAGCACTTGGAGAGGGCCCCTGGAAACATCTAAACCTCAGATCACTTATTCTGCACCCCCCACGCCCCTTCCCACCTCCAATTTCCCAGCCACTAAAGGTTCCACCCATCCCTAATCAGAACAAGGGTTCCTTTTTGTCTCACAATCTCTCCCTTGCAGACTAGCCAATTAAAAGTGAAAAATCGTGCTTCCACTGTGAAAAGGTTCCAGCTTCTAAAAGAAGATAAACTGGAACGAAAGGGCCCTTTTGTTCCTTTCCCTTTTCTATGGGAATGCTACCTTTTAGTGTTGCAAGAATACAGCATGCAATTATTCTAAAAGGATATGCTTTGAGATTTTAAATTCATTTTAATCTTTCTTGCATTATGAAAACTACACTTCTTTTTAGGGCTTTCAGACAACTGGCTTAATTTTCATATTGATTCATTCAGGGACAAAACAAAACTTTGTATAAACTGAATGGAAAATGACTCTTTTGTGAGGAAGAATCTGTGCTTGCATTTAATTATAATGAGTGGAAGTGTTCTTTCCTAATTAAACATTTAAATGAAGAGGGGGTATAAATAGAAACTTAAGAGAAGGCCTGAGGATGGAATCTTTCATCTCTCCTTGGATGAAGGTCTTGGTCCCTTCTTGGTTTATCACTATCACAGGAACTGATGTTGTTTTCACAGTGTTTTGGAGTGTGCCTCTGTATTTCAACAATAAAAAAAGTGCCCTTAAGGAAATTATCAGTGTCTGTGATTCTAAATCCTCCTTCACAATGCTCTAATTTACATGGAGAGGTCTTGGATTGCTTTGCCATCTAAGAGAACCTTACAAAATGTGGTAACACACAATTTGAAGTAGAGACAAATTCAAGTGACTGGCTCCATTTTTGAAGATAAAACGAGAATGGAGATGACCAGAGCCAGAAGAGAGCTTAGAGTACATCTAGAAGAATGGTGTCAATTCAACTAGAAACAGGACCAGTAAACCATACTTAAGGATCATTGTGGGCTACATGTTGACTTAGAAAATATAAATTAATGTTGTTTATGTTATAATAGCTAGGTGGCACAGTAGGTAGAAGCCAGGGCCTGAGATGAGTCAGGAAGATTCATCTTCCTGAGTTCAAATCCAGCCTCAGACACTTACTCACTGTGTGACCTTGGGCAAGTCACTTAACCCTGTTTGCCTCAGTTTCCTTATATGCAAAATGAGCTAGAGAAGGAAATTGCAAACCACTTCAGTTATCTTTGCCAAGAAAACCCCAAAGGGCATCATGAAGAGCTGGGCAAGACTGAAAATGACTGAACAACAACAATGTTACAACGTATATTTTATTTCTCTTATTAAATATTTCCGAATTACACTTTAATCTTGGTTCCCTGTTCTGCAAGCACTATATTTAACACTTCTGATCAAAATCATTACTGTGATTTGTGAGATTGTCTTAGTAATTTTTCTCAAAATATTTTTGGCCTTAGGACCCCTTTACACTCTCAAAATTGAGGACCCCACAAGGAGTTTTTGTTTATGTGGGCTATACCTATTGATATTTGCCATATTTTAAATGAAAACATCTTAATGTTGTTATGAAAATAGCTTTGATTCCAAAAGATCCCTTGAAAGGGTCCTAGCAGTCTCTGTACCCCACTCTAAGAACTGCTACTGTAGACCACGTTTCTCATTTTACAGATGAGTAAACTGAGGCTTAGAGAAGTTGAAGAAGGTTATCAACGTCACAATATCACTTCTGACTCTTAATTCCACCATGCCGTCCATTTCATCATATTGGAAATCTGACTGTAGGAGTGACTCCTGAACATAAAACTGCAGACCTATTAGAAACAGAAACTTAAAAAAATGGGGATTCCTAAATTATTTCATTATGCCAAGTTGAGAAAACTCTTCTCCCTACAAAGAGGCTTAGATTTCCCATACATAAAATGTAAATACTAATTAGTTCACCTTTTAAATAAATGCAACAATTAATCTTGGTTCATCATTGTATTTTCTTCTCCCATTTACTTTCCTTTCCCTGCTGTTATCAGATTGAAAGAGGGTAATATGCAGAGCTTGGCTATCATTGTATTTTTCCCTTTGACCCCAGTCAAGAGCAATTCGATATTCAAGGTTGCTTCTGAAGAATGAAGGAAACTTTAAACCTTTTTGTCAAGTGGCAAGTTCCTACCTCTTGGAAGCTCTGACTTGTGTCCTGTGTCATCTCACTCAAATAATCCACAAGCATTCGTTAATTCCCTGTTATTTGTCGGGTACTCTTTTAGGCACTGTGAATACCAAGACAGTGGAAGACAGTCCCTGCCCTTGAATTTACTTTTTCTTGATGAAACATGTCTATAAATGAATGTATAAAGGAGGTATACAGATTAAATATAGGTAAATATGGAAGGGAGGGAACTAAGAGCAGGAGGGGATCTGGGCAAACTTCATCCGGAAAGTGGTCCAATGGAAAAGGGTTTTTTTGGAAGGGGCCACAGGAGACTAACATAAATGGCCCTTATGTATACTTACCCAAAAGAGGTCCTCTTCAAATGTACAATAGTGGGGCTTAACCAGGAACAACATCAAATCATTTGACAGACTACCATAGCCATCTGGCTTAAGTCAAAGTTAGAGTTCAAACTAGTAGAATATCCTAAGGAAAAATCCTTTGCAGGGATTGGTCTAGAAGTGATCTCCAAATCCTAGGGGAAGCTATCAACTTGGTACTATCCTGGACTATACCCTCACAAAACGAAAGAATATGCCTGGGGGTTTACTAATTCTCATCACTTACAAACAGTGTCATTAGACCTGCCACCAGGGAAAAGATCTTATGAAGAGTAAAACTCTTAGTAGTTGTGGCAACCATTTGGCTAGCAGCTGCTGTAAGGGTGTAAGACCCACCAACAACCAGCACACAGAAAGATGCCAACATGGGTTCTTTGGATCTGCTTTACTAAGGAAAGTAGCTTTAAGGGGGTTAACAATCTTATTTCGATCTGACATACAGATATCATTCACTTAGTTCAGGGGAAAAAGGCAGCACCCTGAACTTCAGAGCAAATACAAACAAATAACAAACATCAACAGACAGACCTTGTCTGATTCAAATCTTAATGCTCACTTACTAGGGTTTAACAAAGTCCCAACATCCGGGTTCACAAGCTGGAGGGCTCTTAACTACAGCCGCCCAGAGTTTGCACATCAACACTCCTCCAAGAGTGAGAGCCCCAAGCAAATAGCTCTGTTCTCTCTTTTTATACACTCTTTAGCTGTCATCAAACATCATCTGAGCCACTAGAACTCAGGCTCCTAGTATTGGCTCTGTTCTTAGCAACTCCCCTTAGGATCCTGAGGGCTTCAAGCCCACATAGGCTTAACGCCTAGTAGATAGGGGTTTGGGCTTGTGGTTTAGCACCTAGTCAGACTCAATCAAAGACACCCAACTTAATCGATATTACGGTAGTGTTTCTTTCTTTTTCTTTCTTTTAAATTAATATGTTGAATTTATTTACTTAAAAAACAAGCTGTGTATAATAGAAATTCATGGTTTCATCTGTATTTTTTTTTTGTTTTTCTCTATGGAAATGTTCACATTTGTTGGTGTTTATCAAATTCAGAATACCATACAGAATTATTTTTAAAAAGACTCAATGTATCAAAGCTATTTGGGGTATGTGGTGACTCTTCTCTTTCAAGCCACTAAGGTATCATTTAACATAAAAGAATATCTTAAATGTGTATTTTCTGAGGAAAAATTGCTATACTCCCTACATATACCTAAAAATGCCAAGAGAAAATATTGTTCGTTCACTTCACATAATCTGGTTTATGGCGATTTTATTTAGTCTTATAAAAGATTACTAGCCACCTTGAACAGATATACTGAATCACTGAAGCTTAAAAATTAGCTTAAAAATACCAATCTGATACTGAATACATCATATACCTTCAACAGGTTCCATTTTGGTATTTAGATCTTTGTTATCATTAATGGCAGGGAGATATTCAATGAGAAAATTCTCTCAACCAATGTATATTGATGACTGTTTTTCAGTTTACGATTTCAGAGAAGTGCTTAGAGGGCTTAGTAATTAATTAAGTCTCTTATCCATGTTCACAGAGCTTGTAGGAGGTGTCTTCATCAGTCTGAAGGAAGGTGGTGTTTCAATCCCATGTTTAACTCTCCGTCATATTTATGTGTCTATATCTCTGAGAGGTCCTCTTACTCTGATCTCTTCTGCCTTCTAAAATAAAGTCAATCACTTGACTTTAGTCTGCTCCATTTTCTATGCTGCTGTGGTTTGTGAGATTCTCTTAGGTGGGAAAATACTCTCGGGTCTTACCACGTCAGGATGTACGTTGTACAATGTACACTGTAACGTACCATGCCTATGTACATTAAAGCACCATATGCATGATGGCCTTACTTGCTGCTAAAGCTTTAATATGCCACCTCACTGTGGTGTGGTGATTTTTCAAAAACTATGCTAAGAAGGATAAACTTTAAGCTTTCAAGGCTTTGACACTCATCATGTATGTCTCTTGAGAGCCAGCTAAGTTAGAATTCTGAGAATTTGTCACCCAAAGTTTGGTCACCAAATGATGAATTCTTTTGGCCACAGGTATTCATGAAGACCATCTCCTAGAGCAAGAATTGGTATTGGTAAGGAGAGTATCCACCTCAATCAGTCAGTCAACAAACATTTTTAAGTGCCTGCTGTACATCAGGAAATTAAAACACAGATCCTAAAGAATTTTTTTTTTCCTTTTGACCAGGATTTGATTTCAATGGCGTACAGGGTACCCACTAAGGAACTTTCTCTGAGGAACAAAGTTCAGCCTCTTCTTAATAATTTATAGTCTTAGAAAATTGCCTGAGCACATTGAGAGGTTACAGAGTCACACTGCCAATGTGAGTCAGAGGTGGGACTTGAATTTTGGCCTACTTGACTCAAAGGTCAGCTCTTTCTTTCTCTTTCGCTATACCATGCTCTCTTTCGCTGAAAAAAAGTAATTATTTTCTTTTAAATTAAATAAACATAAAGCATTAAAAGATGCTTTAAGCATTTAGGGATAATATTTAGTGTTCCAGATAAAGTCTTTAAGAATATGCATTGCAGACCAGGTGCAGGGAGTTTCTTCACTGGGAGTTCACTGCATCGATGAAATCACATCCTCTGTCAAAAAATAGAAATATAACAGCTGAATTTTAAAAAGAGATCATGATGTCTAGTAACTATATAATTTTGACTAGTGAAAAGTCTATAAAGTATTAGATGGCAGACAGAGGCAGTGAGGCTGCCTAGGAAATAGTGCAGTGGCCTAGAAACCAGGGAGACCTGGGTCTTCTTCTGACACACATTTGCTGTGTGACCCTGAGTAAATCATTTAACTTCTCAATTCTCTAGACAACTCTCTAAAAACTATAAATGGCAGAGAAGGTGCCCACTGGCATTGGTAGAGAGAATTCTTTATCATGTCCCAATGAAATCATATGTCCAATTCCTGTCATTAGATGAGAAAAAGTGCAATCTGATTTTGAAAAATGCCCAAGTAACAGGGGTTCAAATTTCAAGGTTTATCAGGAGCATTTTGCTAGAATAAAATGCAGAAATCATTTTTAAAATTATCATTCAGATCTTCCCATAACAACATGATGTGAAACTATGCCCCTTAAGATACAGAACGACTTCAATTATTTCTTATCAAATTAAGAAAAGATATTTTTCTTGATGAAGGGTAAGTGTGAAACTGTTATAAGTTTATCACTTCTGTATTGGTATCATGGAAGAGGACATAATAGCTGTCCCTGGTTCTTTCCTCTCCTTTTTATTCTATTTTTCTATCATCACATCCAACAAGTCAGTGTCATGAACTCTTTAGAACATATATCTTATGATGCCAAAACACTTTCTCTTTGACACAAATTACTTGAGGAGCTCTCTCCTGTTAACATTACAAGTAAATAATAGATGACTTCTATGAATAAATAGCTTTTTGCATTTGTAGCTTCTCTCCTTTTGGAGCTGTAGTCAAAGAACCTTCATGACTTTTTTCATTGTAAAATAAATTGAATATTTTTGGTCTTTGTAACTATTTTGAAAAAACACAGATTTAGCTTCATATCTTTGTTTAAATGAATGCGTGATTACCACTGAAGGCTGCTCTTCAGTTACAATCACAGATAACATGATTATTTTTTCAAAGCTCAGTGTTGTACGAATACCGGGCTAGCCTGGATCTTAATCACCCAAACAAATATCCTTCCATAGACTTAGAGACAGGGAACATTGAAACATTTTCATTAGGAGGAGGGGATTCATTCATCCATAAATCTGTTTCTAGGTAGTGAAAAAAATTGGGGAATTTGCATAAGAAAATAAGCACTAAAGAAATGTAAATGGAGGAAGTAGGATTTCATTATCATAAACCTCTCTGCCTACAAGAAGCACCTCAGTATGCAGGCAGCAGATCAGATTTCAAGTACCTTCTTACCTTTTTAGAGACAATTATCTACGGCATTTATGGAGGGGAAAAGAATACTGCCATGTTCCTTGGCAACGGCCTTACATTTTAACTAGCTAGTTCTTCGAAATAAAATGCATTTGAGTGACTCCTCTTGACTATTTGTATATTAAATTACTAGCTGCAAAATCCTCCTGTGTTTCTTTGTGCAAAGGAGGATTATGCGGGGCTGAGAACATTTCCTGAATGACTCCTGGAAAACCAATGATTATAACAGAAGCATTCCAATCAGGAGGTCCTCGATGCAAAAGAAAGTGTTTTGCAATCACCAACACAACAAAATTTAATTTGTTCACATCATGAGAAGGGAAACTGGATGTGGATTTAAAGAGGCGAAGCCTGATCAGTCATGCTGGTGGCTGGCTGATACAGAACACACTCCTCTAATAATTAAAATCCTTGAGTCATTTCTCTTTCAGAAGTCCACACAGGCAGATGATGTTTAGCAAACACAGAACTTGCAATGGGTCAGCTCATGAGGCTGATTAACATGCTAGCATTTCATCCATGGGGCTCTGAGATTACGTCTGCTCATGTTACAGGTAGTGGGGGCCCAGAGCTCTCAGTGAGCTTGCTTGAGGAGATTAGTCTATTTTACAAAGAACTGGAAATACTCAACCTAAGTATGTGTGTATGAGGATGCTTAATACTGTACATATGTTATTGTATTTACCTCCTAAATTAAGCTTCTCTTGGATCAAATTTCTCAGGTTGGGCCCCCCCCCCCTTTGTTTTTTTCCTCATCAATTACTTTCTCTTTACTTCCTTACTTCATTACCATGTTAATGTCTGAAATAGTTCCCCAAACATCAATTGTTGATTTGATTACAGTCTCATCTCTATAGCTCCCTCTCCACGATAAATAGCACCAGGAAATGTGGAAAAAATTAATAATGCAAACCAGTTAAAGTCAGGCCACAGAAGACAGCCTTACTTTGTGTCTCCTTTAAAAATTAAATAGGGATTAGAGACTGGACCTGGGATTTCATTGGCATAGAACACTTCTAAGTGAACAAACTACCTTTACCCAACACGGGTCTTAAACTGCCTAGACCACTGAGACATTAAGTGGCTTGCCCAAGGTTATACCATGAGTATGCATCAGAGATGGGACTTGGACCCTAGTCTTCCTGGCTTCGAGACCAAACTTCTATTCAATAAACTATGTTGCCTTTGAAAAGAAGATAGAGAAAGTAAATGCAAAGCCTGAAAATGCCCAGTTCCCTTAAATCAGAAAATTCTCCAACTAAGAATCCAGTGGAAATAGTAATTTGAATATAGATAATATTTTACAGTCTTTTTTTGTATAATTTTCCCCTGATTAAACATCTACCTTTAAATGCTTTCGGAGTGGTACATATAAACAGGTTAAAAAAACATTTTTGCCAATAACAATTCCATGTAACTCCAATGATCCAATGCCTCATCTCTTCATTGCCTAAATTCAGGTCATGTGTGGAAGGCAGAATAGACAGAATACTTGACCGGGAATCATAAAGGCCTGTGAGCAAATTCCACTTCGGCACGTACGACTGGGAAAATCATGTAGACTCTCTGCCTCAGTTTCCTTATGTGTGAAATGAGATTGTTGGATTCAATAGCCTCTAAAGTCTTTTCTAACTTTAAATCAATTATCTTATGAGCATGAAAAGGAAGGATTTTTATAATATTTATACTTTAATACTTAAAAGATCCATGATTTTGTGAGTGTGGGTACTTCCTCAACATAAGTGATACAATGGATAGAACGTTGGACCTGTAGTTAGGATGACCTAAGTTGAAATCCAGCCTCTGACATTTACTAGCTGTAGGACCTTGGATCAGTCACTTAATTTAGTTACTTCTCCATAAAATGGGGATATTAATAACATCTGCTTATAGGGTTGTTGGGAGAATCAAACAAGATAAGATATATAAAATGCTTTGGAAACCTTCAAGGGCCATGTAAATGCCACTACTATGTGTTAGTTGGTCTGTAAGAGTTGATGTAACTGAAAAATTCACTATCCCGCAGCCAACCTAATAATAAGTCTGGATTAATAGGAAAGAGCAAAAGCTCAGGGATAATCCATTTCTGATCATTTTCCTCAGCAAGAAAGCAGACATCTATTCAGGACTGGTTGAATAATGGTACCCTAGGAGTAGTCATTAATGAGTTTAAATGAACTGAAGCATAGTCTCCAGTATCCCACAGATAGCTCCTTGACCATATGCTGTTCAACATTAATTTTTATCAATAACATAAATGGAAGTATAGGCAGCATGCCTGTCCAATTTGCAGGTGATATGAAGCCGGAAGGGTTACCTAACTCACTAGAGGACAAAGGTTGGATCCAAAAAAAAATCTCACCAGACTGGAGCAATGGGATGAATCTAATAAGATGAACTTGAACTAGGATGAATGTAAAATTCTATATGTGGTTTAAATAAACCAGTTTCACAAATCTAGGAAAGAGGAGGTAGTTCAGGCACTAAAGATAGGTTTTAATGGACTATAAGCTCAAAATTAGTCAGTGTGACATTGCAGGTAAAATAGTTGGTGCCATCCTAGGCTTCATAAGTAGAGGGAGAAGACAATCCTGTTGTACTCTGTGCTGCTAAGATCACCTAAGTAAGACTGTTTTCAGTTCTAGGAACTTCTTTTAAGGAAGGAACTTGAATGAGTCTATTCAGAGGAAGTCAAGTAGGATAGTAAGGGGGCTATAGACCATGACATAGAATGTACAATCCCCAAGAATAGGTATTCTTTCCTTCATTGTGTTTGTATCCCCAGTGCCTAGTACATAGTAGGTCCTTAATAAATATGTGTTGATTGGTCAACTGAAAAAATTGAAGATGTTTAGCTTAGAGATGACCTAGGTAGCTGTCTCCGAGTATTTGAAAGGCTGTGAAGTGGAAGAGAGATTCAATTTGTACTTCTTGACAGTAAAAGCAATAGATGGAGATCACATAGAAGTAAATTTTCACTCAATGTAAGGAAAAATGTCTTAGGAACCAGAGGTCCCCAAACATAGAATGCTCAGCCTCTAGAGGTTCCCTTTCACTAGAGGTTTTCAAGTGGAGACTTGATTAACACTTGTCCAGGATACTGTACAGAGGATTCCACTCCACATATGTGTTGGACTTGATCTCATTTCCCTCCCAACTTTAAGTCTCTGTGATTCTTTTGACTAGTCCAAGGCAAGACTTCCCTGGGGCTGGTCAGGAAGATCGTGTTTCCTCATGCCTAAGGATCAGTTATCCTTGCCAAAGATTCCACTTGTTTATTTGCCCCAGCTGTCTTTGGCTTCATTCCAAGCCTCAAAAGCCTAATGGCAATTCCCAAAGGCTATCACCTCTGCTACTGTTGCTGACTAATAGAGTGGTAGGACTACCTTCCCCCACTTTCCAATTGCTTGTAACCACTGCCAGGGATTAAGCAGTACATGTGAAAATAGGAAGTCATTCATGATTGTACATGTATGTTTCTGGTGGTGTGTTTAGGTATATGGTTTGTGGAATATATAATTAGTATGTATAAAGTTGACTTCTGGGGTACATAAGTGAACTTTTAGATAACATCTTAGTGAAAAAAAACCCTGGCATTGCACAAGTTGGCACCTGCATTTTTCAATTTAACAATAAAGAAGTAAGCATGAGAATGACTATCCATTTTGGTTATAGTCTTATATTTCACTCAGGTTGTCATAGGAATGGGGGAAAATAGAGTCTTGAGTTAAGATCAAACCTGTAGCTTCCAGGGGTCTTTATCAGGCACTGTAGTGTGACAAAATAAACCACTAACAATTCTGGTCAAAATGACTGAAGAAGCTTCTCTGAATGAGGGACAGTGATTCCTTCTGAATGAGAAAAAGAGAGAGAGAGTGATGATGTTAGTCCAAAGGACAAGTCTCTCTTTCCATTGCCTCCTTGACATAAGCAAGTACCACAAAACAAATTCAAAACTGACTTGATCTAACTATGAAAGTCACGAGATTCTAAGCAACAGAGAATTACTGCTGCCAAGCAAATATAGTTGTGACTGAATTGGATTGTGTGGATTCCTGTAGAATAGAAAGCTCCCTGAAGGGAAGGGCAGTTTCTCATTCTTCTATTTGTATCCTTAGATCCCAACACAGTCCCTTGAACATAGTAGGGCTTTGTAAATGTTTATTGAAAATGAATTGAATTTGCTACTCAGGATGAAGTAAATGAATGAGAAACAGTGCAGTACTCAATGCAGCATATATATGATAGAAGTTTGACATTTGTGCAAATGCGTAGATGGACCATGTAACACATCAGAAAGTGCCTAATGCAGTTCTGTGGACAACAATTATCTATGTTTAAGCATACTCAGAACATATGTTTGTGGACACACAAATCACGCTCTTATGTGCAGATGATGATGGGCTTCTGTTCCCTACGGAAGTTTGGATGAATCCCTGAAAAACTTGTAAGTAGAAATGGATAAATTTCACAAAACTTTAACACATGGCTTCAGGAAGAGTTTCACTCGAATCCCCCACCACCTGCCAACATGACAAATGTGAAGGCCAGCTGTAGTAGGGATAATTAGAGCAGTCGTCCATGAGCCAGGAGAAAGAAGTGGGAAATAGGCAGAGAGAAAAGGAGGTTAAAAACAGAGTGAGAAAAGTGACGAAGAGGGGAAAAAATTCAAGTTGACATGAGGCAGAAGGGAGATGCTGAAAAAAAGAAAGGAAAGACTAATGAAAAGAAGAAATGGAAGTTTAAGTGGAAGTAAAAATGGAAAGAAAGAGACCTGGGAATCCTTCAAAGGACCAAGAGCTCCTTTGAAGCCTTCCAGCAGCCAGGAGAGAATATCCTAAATTATGTTTGTGTGATATCAGGAGATGCCAAATTGTATTTCCAATCCCTATTGCACTTAGGACTGGATACCTTAATGGGACATGTCTGGCCAATTTTGTTTGCCTCAGCTGAAGCAACATCACGGTCTTTTACACAGTGCTTTGAAAGGGTGCTATTGTTTCTTAGGTAACCTTTGTCTTAGTAAATTAGATTGTCTGAGAGGAGTGCATGAGGAAACGTTCCCTGCTGTCTTGTACTTAAGGGATCAATGCCAATGGGGAAGCAGAGAGGAACTGGAAAGGAGAGGCCCAAAGTTGTTAATTTTAAAAAGTTACAGTGGAACGACCACCCATAATTCCTGTATCTGCAAATATGCATAGCAAATTATCTCCCTCCTGAGCTTGCTAAAGAGGAAGCAAAAAAAGTTTACCAAACACAAATCCCTTCCAGAGGGAGATACACTCTGCTAGTCATTCCATTCTATAATTTAGAAGGCTGAAGAGGACAAAAATTCCCTTAAGATTTCATATGGCTGGTGGAAGGCTACCATAATGGACTCCAATTAGACAAATCTATATCTGCCAAGTCCATTTTATTTTAGCACCATTTGGAATATATGGGAAGAAGACTACAAATTATTTATGCACATCTCATAATAGAATATTTACTGCTACTAAACATGACTCTTAGGCAGTCTTGGAAAAACTAACCCTTCTTGTACCTGGCAGCACAAGCAGCAGTATTGTTCAAATCACCCTTTCATTGCTTATCTAAACACACAACGAGAAACATACATGTACCCAGGAAAGGGTAGATCTCAAAGCTCATGGCAAATGCATTTCTATGTTGGTGGGGTAAAGCAGGCTCGTTGATTCAGATAATATTAAAGCTGGAAGGGATCTTAGAGATCAGCTACTCCAATGTCCTGTTCCATGAATGAATGGTCTTTATGGCATTCTAACATAATTAGGACTATCCTACTCTTAGTGATGGAGAATGAACTGGGGAACACAGTTGTCCATTTCATCTCTTTACATAGCTCTAATTGTTAGAAAGCTACTGCGTAAAATGAAGATGAATCTATACTCATTGTTCTAATCTGGTGAGATGTCTTTTTGGAATCAAATATGTTAGCTTTGTGTCATTCACAAAGTTGGTAAACAGGATTCTGATCACTGATAAAAATATTGAAAAGGAACAGAATTCTAAGGTACATCAATAGAAACTTCTCCTGAGAGTGACAGCAGTGCCTTAGTTAATTTTCTTGGGGTACAATCATTCAAAGAGTTTGGAACCCATCTAACTGAACTGTTATACAGCTTCCATTTTCCATTTAGTTTATGAGGCTATAATGAGAGACTTTCTATCATGTCTTGTTAAAATAGAGATATATTATGACTACAGCATTTTTGATCTCCCTTTTCCAACTCTCCACTTTCCTTCAGGTCCCAGCAGTCTTTTTGCCCTGGAGATAATTTCACTGGTGAAGTCCCCTCTTCCAGTCAGTAACATCTTTCCTAGAACCACCGTTTAAGATAATGACCAGATCATCCATACTCACTTCTCTCCTGGCTCTGCTCCATACGCTTCAGACTTTTCCACTTCCACTCTAAACAGTCTTTTCATTATGGAGATATCTCCATCTCTACTGTCCCTTTCTCTAGTAACTGAATCTTGTCCAGAACCACCATTTAAGAACATGGTCGGGCCATCCATGGTCAATTTTTTCCTATCTCCAGTCCTAACTCTCTGGGCTTTTGCAGTTTTCTTGCCTTGATTTCTAGCTCCCTTTAATATATTTTCTTCCCTCATTAGAATGCAAACTCCTTAAGGATAGAGAGTGTTATTTTCTCCCCTTTTTGCTTGGATTTGTATTCTCAGCCCTTAGCAAAGTGCCTGATATATAGCAGGTTGAAAGAAATACCTTAGTTAATTTTCTTGAGGTATGGTCATTCAAATAATTCTGAAATCCTCTAACTGAATTGTTATCCAGCTTCCATTTTCATCTAATTTATGAGGATATGATCAAAGAGTTTCTCTGTCTCTCTCTCTCCAACTAGTGATCCAATCGAAAAAGGAAATGAGATGTTTGACATGACACTTTTGAATGAACTTATCCTGGTCTATCTGTCTATTTTGGCATCCATCCCATCCACTCCCCCTTTAGAAAAGTGAAACAGTCTTTTCCCATTTCCAGGCTTCTGGTACTTCTCTCATCCTTCATTTTCCACAAAGACTATTGAGAATGGGTTTGGCAATTTTATCTCTGAATTCTCTGAATAACCTGACATGTAATTTATCCAGGCCAGGGTACTTGAACTCATTTACAATAAAGCAGTGGCTTCTTATTATCATCTCACCTGTCTTGCTCTTTAATATTTTCCCAATCATGCTTATTCTACTCATTTCAGTTTAAAGACCGTTCTCTTTGTTAGATAAAATGAAAGTAAAATAAACAAGTTCTGTTTTCTCTCAATTATCTGTTAATGTCATATCACCATCTTCTTCCAATTCCATGTCCTTAGCCTAAATACACTTTGAAAATTAAGTTTCTCCATTGTCTTTCTTTATTCCTACCACTAACCTCACAATCCCTCACCACCCAAGTGGAGTGATGGGAGAAAAGAAGTGGAAATGCTTTTTTTTCTTCTTGTAATTCTCATTAAAAAATTGGTATCCTGATATAGCATACTGTAAGAGGTAATATGGTAGACTTGAGTTGAAAGATTGGAATCTTGAACCAGACTCGACTTTTCTGAATCTCTGGATTTTCATACCTATAAAATGGAAATAATTCTTCCACTTAGTACTTTGCAAGGTTATTGTGAATACTTTTTTATGAATTCATCATATTTTACATTATATTTTCATCGTAGTAATTAATTTATTATTCTCATTTTTCCTACGAGAGTCTAAGCTACATGAGGACAGGTACCATTAATTGGACTGTGTTTTATCTTCAAACTTCCCTTCTTTACTGGTTTCTTTGACACTGAAATATTATGGCTTTTCTTTTTACCCATAAGATGCTCTCTGTCTCTGTCCCTCCCTGTTTCTGTCTGTCTCTTCTCTCTGTCTCTCTCTCACACTCACCTACTCATTTTCTTGACTCTCCCAAGTGTTTCTCATCCTGTTCTACATCCTCTCTTTTTTAACTCTCTCTGCTCCCTCCTTTGGTGATCTCATGCAAACCCATGACTCCAATTATCCCTTTTAAGCAGATGACCTCCAAGTCTACATATCTGTCATAACTTCTCTATAGAACCTTGTAAAAACACCATGTTTCCAGCTGTGTTTTTTTATCTTCACCTGGAGTTTGTATCATAGCATTTAAATATCTGTCCTCTGCATTCACTTTGAAAGTCCTTTTCAATAGCGGATATGCAGCATCTATACTTGCATTCTCCTCCCCTAGAGTAGCTTGTTACATATAGTAGTTAATAGTTACTTAGTAAGTGATTAATTGAACTATTTACCTATATATCTTCCTCAGGACCAGAACTGATGCTCTGCATATATTAGGTGATTAATAAATTTTTGTTGACTGACTGGAGGAATGCATGAGTGAATGAATAGATTTCCACCATCTGGCCTGACAGTCTGTAACATACTCCCACAACATAGTAAACTCTGTTTCTCTTTCCTTTTTTATTCAACCAGATGAATTCCACTTTATTTCTACCCTAGGTTTTCATGCACTTATAAATTTTCTTGACATATGGCTATATTCTATCATGCAACCAATTAATTCTATTTCTTTTTAATCAAGTCCAACTTCCCATTGCTTCACTCACTCATCATGTGTCCCACCTCATCAAGTTTGTGTTTTCTATAAGATTATATGACTATTTGTTAAAATTTCAAGCTTACTTTGTTTATTACTACTATGCTCTACAACAGTACACACACATGAATCCATGTATTGTTCCCAATATCTTCTTGGTCATTCTGAGCTTTAGCATTCCTGACCCTATTTTTATAGGACCAACTCAGTCTCTTATATTTATCTGATGTTACCTGGTCTTCCTTCCATCTTATGTACACATATTTTAAAAATCAAAGTTGACTGGTGAGTCACTTTACAACACAAAGTGTTCTATAGGGAAGCATAAATGACACTTAAGAAAATGAATTGGGAAGCATGGCTAGACTTACCTTACCAAATTCTTCCAGAAGTCTGTATTGGTAATGATGTGATTTTGAACATATTTTGGTATTTCTTTTTCCTTGTGTATCTTCTTAGTCTTTTCAGACAAATCCTATTTTCTTCCTCATTGAAATTGTTTCCCTATGTATCTTCAGGATTTTATCTTACCATCTTCCAGGAATGTTTTGTTCCATAGCATTTTTGGCTATGGATATTGCTTATATTTCCTCTGAATCCTTTGTAATTTGCTTTCCTCAAATCTAGGATGTATGTCAGACTACGCCTAGATTTCCTCTCTTGTATCACAAACTCTAACATGGAGTGGTCTCTCCACTCTTCCCTATAAGTTTCACAAAAATTTCACCCCAGCTACCAGTTCCTCCCAGTTAGTGAGAATCACTAACAATAAATTTTTCCTTAAAGCAAATCAAGAAGTTGAGAGAGAGAGAGAGAGCTCCAGAAAATGATGTCTGGATAATTGAAATCCCCAATTTTTCCTGTATCAGTTCTCTATATTAGGCTTATGATCTTTCCCAAAGTCCTCATCTATTTCCTCTTTCTGTCTAGGTGATCTGTAGTATACTTCAATGATAAAATCACTTATGTTTCTCCCTTCTTTGATTTTCACCCAAATATACACAAAAAGAGTTTTCTCCTTCCCTGAGCCTTCTAAGTTTATAGCCCTTTGATCAGGTTTAAAAGCCACACGTCAAACATGTTATTATTTGTTAGGTGTACTCCATCTAGGGACAGGGATCCATCAAGTTTATATTGTAAGACATGATTGAAAAATCCAGATCTCATTCTAAGATATCATCTTCCTATCTAGCTATTTACTTCCCAAATTATTTTTTCTCATCTGCAACCCCTTCAATGGGCAGTACGATCTTCCATGATGACAGTGGAGGTGTGGTGGAAAATGTGAGATTGGTGCTAAAAATCACAGTGTTTGTGCCATCTACAAACATTAATTTCACTTTGCTGCATCCATATAGACATAGCCCTTATAAATAAAACCGGAAACAAATTAGATAAATAATTCCCAGGTTCTCCCCAAAGAAGTGAATAAAGGATTTGGCAGATTAGTTTCATTGTGTACTCAAAAATAAAGAAACATAATTTCACAGCGTGCTTGGCAACCTTGCATCATGAAATTTGTGATGACTATAACCAAATGGTCCACCAAAAAGATAATTGCAACTTGCAATACTTGTTACAGAAGATGAAAGAGTAGAGAAATTCCATAAAGCAAGTGACAAAATCCTTGAAAGCAAGTTAAACAAAATCTTAGGGCTCAGTGAACTCAGCATTAAGACAGAAAGAAGAAAATGGTGGAAAGTGCTGAAAAATATGGTATGGAATTAAGAAAGGAAAGACGACAAAGGCATTCCCTTTGGTGTACCCTCTAATTATCTTAGATTCTCAGTCATGTGTAACTCAGTACAGCTTTGGCTATGATTCTCTTCTCTGTCCATTGTTTACTGCTCTATTCTAACAGAAAGGATAAATAAATTAGAATCCTACTTGGGGAGAGGGAATTAGTGGTTAACTAATTTAACCTCTCACCATGTGTAAGAATCCCTGTTCGATGTCTCTGACAAATGATCAGGTAGCCTTGTGCCTACTATGCCCCTCTAACCCTCTCAAATTACCTTTTTGATGCTGTTCAGTTGTTTTACTCACAATTGATCCTTTGTGACCACATTTGGGGTTTTCTTGGCAAAGATACTGGAGGAGTTTGCCATTTCCTTCTCCCTTGGATCTATTTTTGTCAGGCAATCAGAGGTTAAGTGATTTGCCCAGGTCATACAGCTATCGAGAGTGTGAGGCTGGATTTGAACTCAGGTCTTCCTCACTCCAGCCCCAGTGTTTTATCTGCTAAGCCATTGAATGCCTATGTAAGGTATAAATTATCTTATATTCTACTTAACTGTACATATTGTATCTTCCCCTATTGATTATGATCACTAGGGTAGGAATTCTGTTTTTGTCTTTGTATCTCTCACACGTAGTACAGTGAATCAGCTGGTAGTGCAATGGATGGAACACAAGACCTGGCATCAGGAAGATCTGAGTTCAAATCTGACTTCAGACACGTAATAGCTGTGTGACCCTGGCGAATCACTTAACTTTTGTTTGCTTTAGTTTTTTCAACTATAAAGTGGGAATGACAGTGACACCTACCTCACAGGGGTTGTTGTGAGAATGAAACATATACTATCTGTAAAAAGCATTTAGCACAGTACCTGGCATGTATTAAGTGCTAATAAATATTCCCCTTATATAGCAGGCATTTAATAAATTTTTTAATTGAATTGTAGATGAATAAGAAGCCTGACTTATTTATGTCATAAATACTGTGTGCGAAAAGAAATTCAAAAGGTTTTGGATATGGCAAGTACTGAGCATACTAGTCTGACCCTTCAACCATCCAATCCTCTCCCCCACCCCCCTACCCCCCAAAATGGACATTGACTATTTCTTAACAAGCAGGAAATACCTAGTGTGATCATTGGCTCTTTATCACAAAGATTATTATCAATATCAAATTTAAAAAAATGATAAAGATTATGTGATACTGATTCCCATTACAACAGCTCCCATCCAACCTATTTAAAGTGTTTTTTTTTTCTGAAAAATAGAAAATGTATTAAAAACATGATTCTCATTATAGCCATTCCTTAGAGAAAATGTAAAAAATAACCACAACGAGCAAGCCCAAAAATAGTCTCGGTGAGTAAACACGATTTCCTTGTCAAGTGAAGAGACATGACAGACAAGGGCAACACTGACTTAGACTACAAGCTCATTTGCAAGGCATTACCGGGAAAGATAACAGATGATTTCCATCAATAACAACTCACTAAACACCAAAAACTTGTACAAAAAGAAAAAAAGACTGAACCTGCAGAAAGCTTTGCAGTGAAGCCAAGTCAGACCATGTCAAGAGATTTATATAGAAGAAATGATGAGGAAGACAACAAATAAATATAAAATGGAACAGATTTCCCAGGATTTCTATTTGATTTTTTTTCATAGATGAGAATAGAGACACCACATTTGTACTCCAACGCTTCAGAGCCTAAAGTGTTCTTTGAGGAAGCTTAAATGATACTTAAGAAGATGAATTAGGAGGCATGGCTAGACCAACTTAGCCAAATTCTTCCAGAAGTCTGTTTTGGGATGATGCAATTTCTTTTCAAGATATCTTAAAAAGGAGAATATTTCCAAAAGAATGGTTAAGATCACAAATTATCTAACAATAGAAAGGATGTGGAAAATTAATAACTAATGGCTTTGCCTACTTTTACATCATTATGTATTTTTTATACAAAAGGTTTGTTCTTGTATGAACAAATATATGTGTATGTATATATATATATATATATGCAGGCATATATATGAACAAATATATATTGTTCATATACATATTTATCCTTGATAAAAACATAAAAAGGGAATAAGCTGACCTGTGAATAATTTTCTCCCACATGCCACATTTTTATTTTTATTTTACAACTATACAACTGGTTTAGAGGTATGGAGAATATAACATCTCATTGAAGCCATTGTAGGTTGCTTACAAAAGAAGCATTTGACTCCATAGAACATAATGTAGTATCAAAATGCCGCTCATACATTTCTTTTTTTTACAAATGGATTTTTTCTTTTTCTTTTAGTTCCTGTAGCATTTTGGTGACACATATACATTTATACAATGGTCAATTTCATGCTTGGTATTTTTCCTTTACCTATTCAAATTTCTAAGTTGCTGAGTAGTTACATGTTTTGACTCCAAAATTGAATAGATAATTAGACGGTCTCAACTTTTAAAAGAACACAATGGAATACTTCTATTTGATTATATATATAAACCAAATGAATAGAAATAAATGAATGGTGTAGAAATCCTGGGTTCTGTTCCCATTTCTGGAACTGTTATTTTCAGTGGCCTTAGGCAAACACTCTGCCTTCTCTGACTTGGTTGTTAGTTTTAGATCGTTAGCATTTGGTAGGTGCTGACACGTTCCTACAAAGCAATTCCTTATAAGTAAAACGGAAATGATGATACTCACCAAAGTGAAGGTCACAGGCATTAATTATATAATGTTTTAGGTTGGGTGGAGCAAGTTGTTTGACATCCAGGACAGGATGTCATTTTGATGAAATGCTTTATCCCCCTACATAATTATAGACCATTTTAAAGGAATATTTAAAACATGACTTTATACTTTTAGTTATTCATCATGAGTTTTCAAATAATATTCAAAGAGATACTATAATTTAATCTAATCGACATGCTTGCCTTTATTTAGTGTGGTCTTAATAAACTCTGGCTCCGGGGCTAACATGTTAATTAATTCATTCAAACTTTATTCTTGAATTGACCTTGTGATATTTACTTAATAGGATTTAATTTTAAAGGTACAGCTTCTAGAAATATTTATTTTTTTTAAATTATTTTTTTTAGCTAACAAAAGTCAATTTTCCTGGTCTTCTACCTCTTTCCTACCTATTGGAGAGAAAAGAAAAGAAAAGAAAAACAAAACAATTGTAACAAATATGCAGTCCAGTAAAACAATTTTCTGCGTTGGCCATATTAAAAAAATTTCATTCTGCAACCTGGATTCATTACCTTTCTGTCAGGAAGTTGGGAGCATTCCTTATGTTCAGTCCTCTAGAATTGTGGCCAGTCAATGCATTGATCAAAGCCCTTAAGTCTTTCATAGCTGTTTGTCTTCACAACATTGTTGTTATTTTGTTTTCCTGATTCTAATCACTTCACTCTGCATCAGTTTATACATCTTCCCAAGTTTCTCTGAAATGATCTTTTTCATCATTTCTGGTGTACAATGTGCAATTGTATTCTATTACATTCACATGCCATAACTAGTTTATCACTTCACAATTTATGGGCATCCCCTTGGTTTCCAGTTCTTTGTCAACACAAAAAGAAATGCTATATTTTTGTAAACATGGCTCTCTTTCCTCTCTAATCTCTTTGGGGAATGGGTGTAGTAGTATGTGCTAAGCTGGGTCAAAGGGAATTCACAGTTTATTGATATATGTGACATAATTCCAAATTAATTTCCTGATTCAGACCTTTAGAAAGCGCACATTAATGTGCCTATTTTCCAGAGCCTTTTCAACATTTATCATTTTCCTTTTTTTTGGATGATTTTTCCTTCTCATGGGTGTGAGATACAAGCTCAGCTGACTTAATTTTCATTTCTCTAATTATTAGTGATTCAGAGCATTTTTGTCCCACATGGCTATTGATGGTTTAGATTTCTTCCTTAGAAAACTATTTGTTTATTTGGCTATTTCTCAGTTAGGGGATGGCTCTTATTCTTATAAATTGGAATCCATTCCTTGTATAGCTTAGAAATGAGATCGTTATCATGAGGTAAAAAACAAAAACAAAAAACTCGTTGCAGAGATTTCCCCCCAGTTACAAGTTTCCTTTCTAATTGTATCCACACTGATCTTGTTTGTCCAAAACTTTTTCATTTTATGTAATCAAAATTGTCCATTTTATCTTCTGTGATCCTTTATCATTTGTTGCTTTGGGAACTTTTATCTTATCCATAGATATGAAAAATTATTTATTCCTTGTTCTAATCTGTTTATGAAGTTATCCTTTATATCTGTCATTTATATACTTAGCACTGATATGGATATACAGTGTGATATGTTCATCTATGCCTTATTTGTGCTTTTTAACTCACCTAGTATTTTTTGTCAAATTGTGAGATTTTGCTCCAGTCTTTGGGTTTGTCAAACAATAATTACTGAGTTTTGTTTCCTTTTGTATGTTGTGTGCCAACACTGGTTAACTTCTCTATTTCTTAACCACTACCAAATTATTTTGATCATTATTGTTTTGGGTATAGTTTGATATTTGGTACTGCTAAGCCCCTCATTTCCCCAACTTCTTCCACTATTTCTCCCAAGATTCTTGACCTTTTGTTCTTTCAAATTAATTTTACTAATTTTTTCTTGCTCTATAAAGTAATCCTTTAGTAGCTTCATTGGGATAGCATGAATTAAGTAAGTTAGTATTGTTATTTTTATTGTGTTGACTTGGCCTAACCATGAAAAATGAATACTTCCCCAATTATTTATATCTATCTTTATTTACCTAATAAGTGTTTTGTACTTGTTTTTAGATGGTTCCTGTGATGGTCTTAGTTGGTGAACTTCCAAGTATTTTGTGCTTTTTCTGATTATTTAAAATAAAATTTCCCTTTCTGTCTCTTTCTGCTAAGAGTTTATTGGTAAATACCAAAATACTGATTTTTTTTCTTTGTCTTCACAACACCCAGTATGGCGTCTTACAAAATGGTAAAAATGCGAAACAGATTTTTGTCCAATTGAATTGTGGCACGTGTCATGCTTAGATGCTTTGTGACTGATAATGTCTGAGGTATGCTACTTTGCTTGTGAAACAATTTTAATTGGACACCTTAATTACGCCACCTAGAACTTTAGCAACAAAAGCTTACATTTGACATTTAAAGTTTTGCCAAGCATATCTTTCTCTAAGAGACAGTAAATAGTTGCCCAAGTTTATCTACGTAATTAGCTTGATAGACCTACTACCTGAGATCAGGCATTTGGACTCCAGGCCCAGTAGCACATTCCTTCTCTAACGGTCTCTGGCCTAACTTTTCTGTAGGTAGTATCTCTTTTATTGTCCATGCTTCCTTATCTACCTTGCCAAATACACAGCAATGGGTCTGCTTTTGAAGTTTGGTATTTACTGATGCTTAATTTTTCTTATAGTTGTTAAAAACATTTTTTTCTCTGCCCTGAAGCTTTTCAGCCAACTTTCCATTCGCAGAAACTGTTTGCCTTCTGTACATCAAAAAAACAACAAAAAAGTTCTTGAACAGAATGTCAAATTTCCTTGTCCCACCCACTTTCTGGAGATAGGAAGAGGTCCTTCAGTCATTTTGTGACTATAAGGTTTGATTAACTTGTCTGAAGATCAGAATACTTTTGTCCTAAAAGTGGCATGTGGAGAAAAAATACCCATATTTTAGGAAACGGAGGCAATCGTGCCATCAGAAGATGACCATTGCTCCTTCTCATGTACTGTACTGTACTGTGGAGTCTAAGATTTAGCTACAGGGAAACAGGGCTGTCACAGCTGTTGCTGGTTTCTGAACAACGAAAGGAGTAATTCTAAACATCCTGGGTGCATGACCCACATCTGTGGCAATGCTTCAATGATGACTTTTCATTCATTCATTGGTTCGTTCACTCAAAAAACATTAATTAAGCTCCCACTATGTACGAGGCATTTTTCGAGGTATTGCCAACAGTGTTTAATCACCTTTAAAACTGAGCTTAAAACACCCTTCTGTGCTGGTTCTAGAATCTGGCCACTTTTCAAACTATTGGAGAGTCATGTACAGAACTGTGTCTCTGAGTGATAAAGTGTTAGGGATCTCATGTTTGGTTTTTTTAAACTATGAAGCAGGACCCTCCCAATGTTCTGTGGCCAGCCCCCCTTCTGTGTTATGAGTTTGTGCGCTTCCTATGACTCACTATCTTGGGCTTTGGTCCAGGGAAGATGAATCTCATCTTTCATGTCTCAAGGGAGGAGAAGTTCTTTTACAGGTCAATATTTGTCTGTAAGGATCTGTGTGAGGCCAGGGAGATCTGGTGCCAGATACTTCATGGTTCAAGTTACCGGGGATTGGCAGAAACTCATGACAGGTGCTAGTCCATAGATTTAATAGGTTTCCGGTGGGAAGAAAACTTGGCTATCATCTTGTTCAATACCCTCAGTTTTGTAGATGAGAAAGCTGATATCCAGAAAGCTTATGTGACTTATCCAAAGTCTCGTAAGGAGTAAATGGAAGAGTCGGGATTTGAACGTAGGTCCTCTGACAGCAAATTCAATCCTTTCTCTATTTGAGATCCCACCTGTGGAAAGAATAAATTGGGCAGGGGAGATAAAGTAGCCTCACAGGTAGGAAGATTTCTTGTGTTGTACTCAGATAGAAGGCTAAACTGTTATTTTTATTTAAATAATAATAAAGCAAAAAAAATTCAGAATTATGCCCCTATTTAAAACATTGTAGGAAAAACCCATTTAGTTACAAAGCTGTAATTCCACAGAGTTTTTAATATCCACTAGGAGTAAAATTCCCCTTTGGGTTAGTTTCCTATCTGGCTCAAGGATTTTTCTTTTAGTGATTTTTTTTTCCTTTTTCCTTTCTTATCAGCTTGGCCACCCTTACAGCTATTGTAACTAAAATGTTAAAAAAAAAAAAAACCTCAAAAACAAATAAAAAAAGTTTTTTTTTGGCATGTTGCCTTCAAAGGGGTGCAACTCAATTTAACAAAGAGTATCGCAATTCTCAAGAGGATAAGCTGTAGCAAAAATTGAAGGAGCTGTATTTATTCTTTCTGGAAAAAATCATAATTTTAAGATGACCTAAAACATTTTCAGTGTTATCAAAGAAAATAATGAACTCCAATCTTGCATATCCAGGCTTACCATATCAATTACTTCTCTAAGTTCTATTTAAAATGTTTGCCTCGAGAATTTTTGGGAAGGCTCCCAGCTTTCCTTATCACTGAGCCTATCCACCTATGCCTCAGTATGTCCTGCTGTTGACATACCTCAGACAACACTACTTAGTGGAAAAGGAGCCAGACTTATAGTCAGAAGACCTGGCTTCAAATTCTAGTTCCTTTATTTCCTGGTTAGGTAGCCACAGACATATCTCTTATCCTCTAACTCTCAGTTTGCTGATCTGTCAAATGGGGGTGGTAAAACTTTTATTACCCCACAGTTCAATTCTGATGAAGTCACAATGGGAACCGTAAGGTGTTTTATAAGTGGGAGTTAGGTGGTATAGTAGATAGAGTACTAAATATGGATGGTAGAAGACCTGAGTTCAAATTCCACCTCACATGCTTGCTATTTATGTGACACCATCCAAATCATGGTTTAATTAGATTTAATTAATGGCTTAATTAATTAATCCCTCAGCTTGTTTTATCATGTGAAAAAGGCTAATGCTAGCACCTATCCCACAGGGTTGTGAGAATAAGATGAGAAAGTCCATGTCAAATTCTTTCGACTTAAAGTCAAGTCAAATAATTATTCAACACTGGTCATGTCCCGGGCACTGTGTGATGCCAAGAAAGGCAGAAATATTGGTTCTTGCCTTCAAAGAGCTCACATTCTAATGAGGGAGACAAGTGCTTTATAAATGTTGATTATTATTGACAATATTAATCTTACCTCATTCACAGCACCATATACACTGATGTGAGAAGGCCAAGAGCTTAGAAATATATAAGACACCAGTACAGGCTCCACACCAGGACAGAGGAACTTAGAGGGTCCAAACACCATGTCTCAGGGTATATTTCTTCTGCCCAGTGGCTGAAACTTGGTCCCTTGTCCTTCTGTGCTGAGGCCCTCACCCTCCAATCTACCTCTCCCTTACCTTAGTCATGAAAATCCATTGCTATCTCTCTTTAGAATGGATATAGGAATACATCTTAGACTATACCGCATATTATTACGTGTTGCCTGGACATCTGAGAATGAGGGAAAATGTGTTGGCTAAATACCAGCGTAAGTAGGCCTCATTGTGAAATCTCTTCCAGTTGTGACTGAAGATTTTTTGAGGGTACCTCTTCCCACATTAGTAGTCAGCCTTATCCACACCTTGATTCATTGAGACTTCTCTGGAGCAAATTGTTGTAGTTGTTCCTCCCTAGGTGTAGGCGCTTTTGTTTTTTATTTTTATTTTTTTAAACCTCACCTATAATTCTATCGGGAATTCCCAATGAGGTGACTCTCTTGAACAATGCACACCAGTACCTCTTATATAACGTACGGTCTCAGACAATTTTCTAGGACACTAAGAGGTTAAGGGTTGCATGGTGAGAATATGTGTATGGAGGTGGGAATCTTCTTGAACCTGAGGCCAGCTCTATTAAAATGAGAGTATTATCTATCCAGAAAATTACACCATGATATAGAACTGTGGGAGCCAGAGTGAAAGCCATGGAATGACCCCAAGGGTTATGTGATCAACCAATGGGAGAGGGTCACATCTGAACTTCCTGGTGATAGTGAATTATTAGCATATATCTCTGACACAACCACATCCATTTATCCTCTAAACTCCTATAATCTGCCCATTATTCTTTACTAAAACAACACCAAATATTCCTCCTTCTGAGCTAAGTGTAAGTGTCTGAGTATACTTTTAACTTAACTGCTCTCCGGGGATCTGCAATGGCAGTTGTGCAGGTACACATGGGGAAAATTCCTGTGCCTCAGCATTTCTATCCTTTATTTCTCTAGATCACTTCACAGCTGAGGCAGGTGCCCATTAGTGGGCAGGCTTTGACCTTCAGCACAGAGACTGGTAAAAGACCTTCCCCTCCACTTTTCATATGGGTGGGACAAAGTGAAAACCACAGGATGAACATGCAAAGATAAGTTATAATGTATAGAGAAGAACTCTTTATGTTAATCTTTTCCTCAAAATATATCCCTTTCCCAAACTTCTGTATTACTATAGAGGGGGGCCCTTATTTTTGTGGTCACCAAAATTCTTAATTCTGGCATTATTTTCACCGCCTTCCTCACCCTCACCCCACATACACAGTCAATTTCCAATTCTTACAATTTCTCCCTCCATGATATCTCTCACATTTCTCTTCTCTCTATTCACAGTGCCATTACCTTAGCTCAGAACCTTATCACCTATCTCCCCCTGGACTATTGTAACAGCCCCCAATTGGTATGCTTTCCTCAAGTCTTTGCTCACTCCAATCCATTCTCCATCTAGCTACCAATGTGATTTTTATAAAGTTCAGGTCTGACCATGCCACTTCCCTACTCAGTCAACTCTGTGGGATCCCTACCGACTCTAGGATCATATGTTATTTCATTCTTTTCCCATCCTTTTTTGTCATCTTAATTTTGGAGGGTTTTGTGTTGTACATAATTTTTATAATGATTATTTACACATATTTACATATTTATATTTTATATATTTATTTAGAAATTTAATATATTTTAAATATTTATATATTTATATTTATTATACATTTATAATTCATATTTATATATTTACGATAAGAAATTATATTATTTTTAAAGTAAATATAAATATGTTAGGGTGCATGCACCCGCAAATTTTACTGATAGAGTGAAAAATAAGAGAATCTGAATACCACTGATATGGGATATGGGGAATATTTTGTATTTTATATTGTAGATTTCTGACATAGGTTATAGTTTGTAGAAAATATGTTTTTCTATATTGCATGTATATGAACTCACATATTAGCACCCATTGCTTTCTCCAGTTGTGACTACCTTTGCAAAGTTAAATATGGAAAAGAAACAGATAATTCAGGACTGTTAAATATCATTCAAAATATCTCAAGTAAAAGGGTTTCTTTTTTGTGAGTTCAATTGTCTTTTAAATTGTTTTGATTTACCTTATCACAGTGTGTGTGTGTGTGTGTGTGTGTGTGTGTGTGTGTATTCAGTTTGACTATTTTGGACAGGGTATAGCCATTTTATAAAACATGCATCCTACAAAGGATACTCAAATTACACACATGCAAATTTGTTTTAAAATATAATTGATTTTTTCCCCTAAAGTTTCAAGTAGATTTCTGCCCCCACCCAAGAAAATAGCATATTAAGTCAGTTAAAAAAAATTAGACACCTTGAGTTGTTGTTTCCTCCTTCTTTTGAAAGATCACATTATCTCTAAGGTGAGTAAAGAAGTTGGCACACATCTCTGCTTCCTAGAATCCTTAGTTCATTCAAAGCTTGGCTCCAATACCTTTGAGACTCAGGAAAAGCTCAAAGGTCTTTCCTGCTTCTTCCAGTTTTTAGTGTCTGCCCTCCAAATTACCTGACATTTCTTTTGCAGATATCTTGTAAACACATATGCATATATACATGTATATATATATGAACATTTCTGTGTGTGTATGCATATGTTGTTTCTCCTGATAGAATGTGTGTTTTCTGAGAGCAGGGGCTGTTTCATATTTATATTTGTATCCAAGATATCCAGCACATTGCCTGACATACAGGGGCTGCTTAAGAATTGTTTGTTGATTGAATGCTCCAGACCACAAGTTTTCAAACTTTTTGTTTTCAGGAGTCTTTTATGCTCTTAAAAATTAGTAAGGATTCTCCTGCCCACCCGCCAAGAGCTTTTGCTTATATAAGTTATATCTACTGATATTTATTCGATTAGAAACAATAAAAACATCTTAGTATTATTATGAAAATAGTTTTGACCTTCTGGACTGCTAGGCTTTCCCAGGTTGGAGGGGGAACAGCTTTGAGGACTTTGAGAAAGGCTGCTCTAGGCTGTTTATTGCTGTGTCTATGCAATGCCAAAACAACTCATGAGCAAAAAAAAAAAAAATCGGAATGCTTATTTGACATAATACAGTGAAAAATAAAAAAAAAGGTTGGTGTGAATTTCATCTCTCTAACCTTCTTTCCTTTGCCTCTCTCCTTGGGCAAACACATGGACACATCCATCAAACCTCTTTCGGTATATGTAGACACGGGATGATATTTATAAATGAAGAGGGGGAATCTTAAGTTTCAAATTTGTTTGGAAACTTTTGAAAATCACAAGGAAAAAGTTCAAGCCCAAGCTCACAGAGAAAGTCTGTTTCCACTTTTCAGTGCTGAAGAAAACCGATACAAACAGAGTAAGATTGCCATGGGATAGACGTTAGTTAATTATCTTGATTGGCACCTTGTCCATATTTCTTCAAAGTATCATTTCATTCCTAACAATCATCATGATACTGATTGACCAGTAGTTCCTGACGGCCTACTATGTGGTAAGAGCTTTACAATAGCTAATAAGAATGAATGCTTTACAGATACTAATCAAACCTCAAACTCTCTGAAATATAATTTGTCTGACTCATATTTCTATAATCCTTTAAGGTTTCAAAATATTTTCTTCACAACAACTCTGCGAGCTAGGTACTACAAGTTTATTATCCCCATTTCACTGATAAACAAACTGAAGTACGGAAGGGTTAAGTGAATTGGCCATGGTCACATAGCTGATGAGTGTCAGTCAGGATTTAAATGATGGCCTCTACTAGTAGTATTCATTTAAAGAAAAGGAAATATGAGCCTTTCATTACGACATGGCCAAGGGCACACAAAACATAAATTGAGTGTAGATCTGGAATTGTTAGGCATAGCTCCTGGCGAGCTATTTTCCCTAAAAGTCATTAGATAGTTTTATTCTTTTAAACTTCCAGAGTATGGGACTGCAAAACTGGTATATGCGTTTTATTTAACCCATACCAATACTTCCAGATTTTTCTGTACTTTGTCCCCAAAGCAACCTAATGAAGAGATCAACCACCAGCAGCCCCTCTGACTAAGTCCTGTCAGGCTTACATTAAGATAAGGGTGCCTCCTACAGCCCCACCAAGGTGCTATCACACCGATGAGACAGAGAAACTTTGCTATGAATAAACCTGTGTTGGTTGTATCAAGCAACTCATTGAATATTATGATGACTGCCGTATAATTTCACCACACTCTATCTAGCATTCATTGAAAAATCAGTAAAGGAGCAATGGTGAAATACTTCTGGGGATAGAGTCAATGTTCTGGCTGAAGGCTTTGTTCTGGCTGAGGGAAAAGTTGCACTCAGAATATAATGACCTAATGCAGATTTATTTTTTTTCCTGCTTGCAAAAAGTCCCTGATGCTTGAAATGCTATCCCTTTCTTTTCCTCTTTCGAGGATTCATTTTATTAACTTTTAAAAATCTATTTCATAGCCTAAGCACAGCTATCTCACTGTCTTTTGTTTTACACATCTGACTGTAATCATATAGGGAAAGGCATAACTTTGGGTTGGTGCATTGAGGTTAACAGCTTGTCTTCTCACAAAGGTGAATTTCATCTTTATCTGTATCACTGAATTACATTTAGACACAGTACAATCTATTTGTCTGATAATTAGGTTAATACACACATATCCTTTTTCTGATGTAATTATACACGCACACACACACACACAAATATATGTTTTATAACTTGGACTTCATAATAGGTGAAATCTCATAGATTAAGAGCTGGAGAAGACTTGAGAGACCACCTGGCCCAAACTCATCCTTTTAGGGATGAGGAAATTGAAACTAGAGAGAGCAAGTTGCTTATGGTCACACAAGTAGTAAGTAAGGTGGTATTTGAACCCATCCATTGACTCCAAATTCCACCTTCATACCAATACAGCATTCTCAATTCCTTTTTGATGCCCTTTTCCATTCTATTATAATTCTCCAAAGTCCAAATGAGATCAAAACACAGAGAAGTAAGCTAAAAATCAATTGTGTGTCTTTTTTTTTTTTTTTTGGACGGAGCATAGAGATGTGATTATCACCAAGGCCGACCTATAGATTTCAGGTTTGCTAAGGATTTCAGAGGCTTGTTGTATATATATAAGCTACTCTATGTGTTATATTCTTTGAAAGTCCTTCTAGAAAATAAAAGATTCTTTTGGATCATGACTGCCGTATGAAAATTGTTGTAAGTATTACTTAGAGTATTTTAAGACTATGTAAATAATCCTAAGCTTCCCAAGAATAAGTACTGGGAGTTGCCCAACATGACTAGCTATTTTAGGCCTTGTCCATCAGGATATCTCTATTTCTAACCTCAATATATGCTATTTTACCTTTCAGAGTGGAATAGTATTATTCTTTTGTGGGCATGGGAAGATAAAGTACTATTTTTATAAAGCTTATCTCTTTGTGAAGGAAGGTAATGCTGTGATTACTGACAGACCTACAACAATTTGGTCTAAATTGGGCTCAAGTAAAAACCCTGGCCCAAATCCTGAGGGCCATTTGCAAACACAACAAACCACAGCTTATGTGTATCTGCAGACTATCTAATGTGGGCTGTCTGTTTACAAAACATACTTGGTTCCTTCTTAAGACTTCCTGAAATCTTTGCATGGGTGTTGGGTTTCCTAGCTAGTGCAGACAATGCCTAGGAATTTTAAAAGTACCAGATTATCCATCCAGTTAAGGAAAAGGATATTGGTTACAACATAAGTAGGAGGAAAAAAATAATTTCAGGAGGTATCACTTTGGTTATCTGTATCCAGTACTTCTAGGAGGGAGAGACTCCTACCTTTCATTTATTTTCATGGGAATGTCTATTCCAAATAGGCTCTTTAAAAAGATATTGAACTGAATCACTTGGAGAGGCTAAAGGTCACAGCTTCCCCTAATACTTTCAGTTCTAAGACTAGTCACTGATAGCAATTGATCTCTTGAGGAAGTCCCTTGCTACCAGTTTCAAAACTGACTTTTATTTTCAGCTTGTTTAGGGTGACTAGATCACCCAGGATAGATACTATCACCTTAGGTGAAGTTGGTTTCATTCAAACTTTTAAGGTTTGTTGTCTTTAACAGCATGGTTTTATTCAGTAAAACTTAAGATTTCTTTTTATGAAACTTTCTTATTTGAAATATTTGGATTCTTAGCTCTAATGTAAATAGTCATAATGTTTTAATTCTTACCTAAGATTTTTCCTCAGTAAGAAATTTTTAGTATATGGTCTCTGGAAAAAAATTGATAGTTTCATTTAAAAAAAATGTTTTGCTTAGAAAACACAGACACATTCACAGCAAATAATTGAAAAATTAAAAGAAAAAAGGAGGCAGCAGAAATCAATTAAAAACTCATCAACTATATTATTTCGCTTGTCCCTCTTCACCAATATAGAAAGGAAATTGAAGGAAGAAAGGATAGAATGTGTTTTTTTTTTCTTTTATCAAAATCTATAAGCTTCTCAAGGGCAAGATCTATTTTCATGTTTTTGCCTTTGTATTGTCTGTGCTTTGTACAGTGCCTAGCACATAGACAATGCTGATGACTTATTGATTGATTCTACTAGTATTTAGTAAAAGTGCCCTATGGACCAGATACTGGTCTAGGTACTGAGAATATAAAGAGAAATAAAGTAGTGCTTGCTCTCAAGGAGTTTGCATTGTATTGGAGGGGAAGAACTCCAACACAGACAAGTAAATACAATCTCTCTCTCTCTCTCTCTCTCTCTCTCTCTCTCTCTCTCTCTCTCTCTCATTCTCTCTCTCTCTCCCTCCCTCTCCCCCTCTCTCTCTCCCCCCCCCGTCTTTCTTCCCTCCTGTCATACACACGCACATATAAGATATAATCCGTATCATCTACCTATCAGCGTATTATCTATATATGTATATCTTTTTGAACTATTGAAGTAACTATATATGATTTCCCTGGAAATCACTTTGTGTTTAATATATGCACATATATTAAATTTTATGTTAATATCTGCATATATTAAACACAAAGTGATTTCCATGGAAGCCATATGTAGTCACTTCAAAAGTTCAAGGATCTGTCAATTTATCAGCAATTTTATCAGCTCGTTCTATCAATATAATATCTCTGCAACATAGTAGGTACTCTTGCAGTACTGCTGTGGTTAAAAAAAATCATTACCCTGTGATCAACGTAGTGACAAAATTGTCTAGACTTAGCATGACTGATCCTCAGCCAATGAACCTATAGTTTATCCCAAAGCCCATACTCAGAGCCTTAACGGTTCACTAGGACATGCCAAGACAGATGCTCAGCTGGCACGGTATTTGTGCACCTACTATTTCCTTCAGATTTCCTCCTTTAATGGCAGAAACAATATGTATGTTTTAAAATACCTAAATTTTTGGCATCATGTAGCTAAAACACCTGGCTCACTGTAAACAATGTCTGACTATGTGGATGCTGTGTGGGCACAGCTTAAATGCACATGGTGGAATGATACAGTAGCAGAACTAATTTCTAGGAAGCACTCATAAAAATGACCTTTATAGCAGTAACTATTTTACCAGCTTCAGAGTTTAAAGGACATTCTAGAATTAGATTCTATGATCAAGACTAATGTATTATTAAAAACAAAATGTTATAATGAGAAATGCCAATTTCTATAAAAAAATAACGAAATCAAAAAGAGGTTTCCTACTGTCTTAGAGTCTGCCAAGTTTTTATTCACTTAAGTAGGCACATGTGGTATTTGTCCAAAAGAGATGCCCATTATTAGATTTCAAATGTAGTGCCTGAGGGTACCCCTTAACTAGTGGGGTAGGTCTCCTATAGAACTGCTACCCCAGGTTCAAGTTATTCTGTGGGTCTCCATTTCCTAAAACCATAGCTCACCAGTTTCCACCAATATGTTTACTTTTAATGGTCAGAGAATGTAATTAGCTCAAAGTTAATGCATTTAATGAAATGGCATAATAAGAAAAATGGCAACAAAATATTTCTCCCATAAACTTGGGGAGAGAGAAGGGAAGTGCCCACAAATACAAACAACATCGGTGGGGAGAATGGCTGCCCGTAGGGAACACACATGAAGAGGCACACACAGGGAACATGTGAGGCCATGGCCCACACACAGAAGAGCACATTGAATGAAAACATGAGCCTTGGGCATATATGTGGAGGGGTGTGCACGGAGGGAACACGTATGGCCAAGGCACATGCATAGAGGTAAAATTTACTCCTCTGATCCTTCGGAGGCCTTAATTTATTCTGGAAATAAGCTCATGCTGCTCCCATTGGTCCTGCTCCCCATTAGTCTCATAGTCTCCACCGAATTGACTTCACAGTCTTTACAGGATGCTGCAGGTATTGATACATGAATCTTCTGGATGCTGTACCACCAGAATTTCTGTTGGGCCTTGCTTGGCTGTAGTCTGTACTGCCTACAATTTTTGGTCCAGTTAAAATTCATGGCTATATCTTCCTTAGGAAAGAGGGAGGTTCTGCCATGTTTAATTTTTGTTTTTAAGCTTACATCCCTCAGGTAGGCTTTTTCTTGCTCTTCCATTAAAGGGAAAAATCTTTGCTTGTGAATTAGCAAAAACAGCTTTTCCTCAGAGTTCCCTAAGAGTTTCTCTAAAGAGTAAAGTCCTCCCACTTAGATAACATCCTTAGGCTAAGTCTTTTCTTTGGATTTTTCTTCCTGGTTCAATGTTTGGCTTCTCAATATTAATCTCTATAGTTTAGACTATAAACCAGATAATGGTTATTTGCCCAATAATTACCAAATACTCCTACAGTTTGGGGTTCCCTAATTTTTTAGCCCTAAGTCCCATTCTTCTATGCAATTTAGTGGACAGGAAAAGGCACAGAGACAATACCAAGCTCAAGGGGTAAGGTCATTGTCTCTTACAACTTACTGGAGCCACGTTACTGGCCAGTTACATCTGGCCCTCAAAACTTAGTTGGGCTTTGAGAGACACACCCTTACACAAAAATTCCAAATTTTATATTTCCAATAAATAGAAAAAAAGTGCGGCATAATACCTAGAGAAGGAAGATCTTGGATTTAGGAAGACTTGGTCCTGAATTCAATGCATACTAGTTTTGTGATGATAGGTAAGTCACTTAACTTAGTGTCCCAGATAATTTGTGATACTATTAAGCCGCAGGCAGATTGTTAGTAAGCTTTGTTAGAGTGAGTTTCCACGTTGAGAATGTGGAATCATAAGTCTAGACCAACAAATGAAAATAAAGAAGAAAAGAAACAAAAAAAAAGAACAATAAATTTCAAATTTGAAGGCCTAAAACATAATCGTTTTCTCTCTTCCTTATTCAGTTCTTCTCTATCAATTCCATAGGCTGAAATAAATTATCCCTGTAATTACAGAAAATAAGGACTGAGGAGAGTGTAGGGGGAAGGAGAGGAGTCCTTTTTCCATGTCCTCCTCCACCAATTTTATTCAGTTGGACTTATGACTCTCCTTTTTCCCTGCCTGAGGTAAATCCACAGAAGAATGCTCTCCACAAAATTTATGTGAACATGTCTTCCATCTCATGGGTCAGAAAATTGGGCTAGTATGTTATATAAAGCTTCAGTAGTATTTTTGATTATATATATATGGCTATAAAACTAAAGTATATACATGTGGTGAGGCAAAATTACAACAAGAAGTTCAATTTTAGTATTTCCTGACTTCGGTTGTTCAGATTTACAATCTCACCACAAGTTTTCAATTAAATTTTATGCTTTTTTTTAATAGAAAACAAAGGGAACAAGAAAAATCAGGGGAAAAGTCCATGAGTACTTGCTAGAGGAATTATGAGTCATCAGTACAAGTATCATGCCTTCTTTAAGTACATAAGCAACATGCATGAATTGCAAGAAATACATAGAACAATAGTCTGAGAAAACACGTCTACAAGTGTATGTATTTTCAATAAATTGAATGCATTTACTGAACTGTGAGAGACGTAAGACCTTACAATTTGAAAAAAATCACTCTACATGACAAAAGATATATTTTCAAGTCAGTCCTTATTCCCCTTTTCATGTGATTACCCTCTAAAGAATTGAAGACCACTCTAACAAACCCCCTTAGTCTTCTTTTCTCCAGCTCTTTGACATGACACAAGTTCCAGACAGGGCATGTTGGACCCAGCTCAAACTGGCTCAAAAGAGCTGACCGTTAAATTTTCAGCGTATTTATACTTCAGAAATTGGCAAGTACTACAAATCAGGGCTTGATGTATTGTTCTGTTGATTGTCTAGACTTAAAAAAATGATGGAGAAAAAGTTAATAATGGAGTTCAAACTTAAAAGTATGTTGTGCACACATTTCCCCCTTTCCCCCCAAGAGCTAGTTGTTACACATTTACAAGTACACCAATATTTTAGATCTCTCAACATCCCAGTTACTTGACCATTCTCCTCTTAAAATAGGATGTTTAGAATATAACATGAAGGTCACATGTATTAGTGTACAGAGACCCCATGACTTCCCATCATAGGGTGCCTATGATTGTATTAGCTTTTTAGGCTACCACCCTCGCTTTGCCACAGTGTTGACACACATTGACCTCACAGTCCAGCCCTCCCTCCCCCACCTTTTTCCCACATGAATCAGTGTCAAGCCAGGCATTAGCACAACAGAGAAGTAGGGAAGTGGACTGTGGAAATTGGCAAGTGGAAAAGAGCAGGACTGCTGTTGCGAGGAAGGTGTCAAATGCTTCCCCCATAGTGGTTCAGTAATCACCCTGACTATTTAGGATGTAGGTAGAAACTTGAAATGTAGGTGAGTCTCTGTTCAGGAAATTAGCTTCCTCTCCATCTGGCAGGGTACCAGCAGGAGTGAGAGGAGCACCTTGTTAGGGCCAGGGTGCAATGTAAGGCCTTTTTTTAAAGAGGAAAGGTGTCAAGGTTAACTTAGGAATCAAGAGTTTCTTCCCTTGTGACTGGCTGTACCCCACCTAGATGTCTCTGGGAGAGTTTCTGTTTCTTCTGATTCACTCTTTTATATTTGAATTCCAGCTGAGAGGTAACTTGGGACCAGGGGCATGAAACATGCCTTAGGGATCCTGACTAAAGTGAAACCTTTCAAAAAAGCCATGTCCTTTATACTTCATTCTGTCCCTTTATTTTTATTGTTTCATTAATTCATTATTCACCCTCATTTGTAATGTGTGATTAGTGCTTTGTCAAATATGGTAACAGCTCTCTCCCATCCTATATTTGTATAAATTATTTTTAATATAAATGAAGGACTTTGAGTTTATCTTTTTTTAAGATAAAAAGTTTAATTAGCATCAGCTCAGGGGCAGGTTGCCAGGAGGCTAGCAACTCCCTCATTTATCTTTATTAAATCTAATTTTTTTTTGCTTTTAGCCCAGGATTCTGTCGTGCTCAAATAATTTGGAATCTTTAGTGTCTCATTTATTTTACTAGCTATCCTTTCCAGCTTTTGGTCATCCTTAAATTGCAAAAGCATACCTTCTATGTCTTTAGTCAAGTCATTGCTAAAAATGTGTAGTGAGAAAGAAGTAAGGAAAGAACCTTGTTAGAAACCACTATAGTCTCACCTTTAAGATATCATTAAATTAACACACACTTTTTGGATAATCTTTCAACTATCCATCTGTAATGCCAAGCAGGGTGGGACTTTTTGCTGTTTTCTGTTTGAGTGCTTCTCAGCACTAAGGCAATCCAGTGCCTTTGATTGAATCTTGCCTTTGTTTCAATCAAGAGTCTTTGATGGAATTGGAAGTCTTTGATGATCCGCTTACGTCACAAGAAAGCCTAAGTCTCATGAGTTTGAGTCACATGGTAGTGATGCCCTCTGACCCTGAAGAAGTGTATATATACGCTGAGGTCAGCATTTTGCTTGGGATTCACTCACTAGAAGAATGGCATATGATTTGACCATATGAGTGTGATTTGACCAGACAAGAGTCTGGGTAGCCATTGTTAATGAGCCTCCTAGCTTTGAAAAACATAGGTGTTGGTGATTCTCTCTCTGGTAACTATATATGTATTGCTATGAATAGACTGGTTTGTGTTATTTTGCTCTGTTTATATAATTTCTGGTTGTAATTTCTGTTTGTATTTTCTCTGAAAGTTCAGGGTGCTGACTTTTCCCCCTGAACTAAGTGAATGATATATGTATGTTTAATTAAAGTGATATTGTAAACCCCTTAAAGTTGCTTTCCTTAGAAAAGCAGATCAAAGAAACTGTGGTAGTAGCCCTCCTGTGTGGTGGTGTTACTGGCCTCACACAGCCACAGTAGTGGCAAGTAGCATTGTTGTTACAAAACAGAGCATAATTGTAATCCATCTAATTATAATCTGGTCAACATTTCTCCAACTTGTCAAATGACAAAATCTAGATATATTATATTTGTGATATTTCTCTGCTTTACTTGGCTACTCTATCAAAAAATTGAAATTTGTTCTTCCCTCTTCTTTCCTGTGGGGTAAGATACCCAAATGAGTATGTATGGTATTCCCTCCTCAGGCCAAATCTGATGAGAGCAAGATTCACTCATTCCCCCCTCATCTGCCCTCTCCCCTCCTCCCACAGAACTGCTTCCTCTTGCCACCTTTATGCGAGATAATCAACCCCATTCTATCTCTCCCTATCTCCCTCTTTCAATATATTCCTCTCTCATCCCTTAATTTGATTTTATTTCTTTTATATATCTTCCCTTCATCTTCAACTCACCCTGTGCCCTCTCTCTCTCTCTCTCTCTCTCTCTCTCTCACATAAGTATATACATACACATTCGCTTATATATATATATATATACACATATATATATATATATACATATATATATATATATATACATATATATATATGCATATTCCTTTCAGCTACTATGATATTGAGGTCTCATGAATCATACACATCATCTTTCTATGTAGGAATATAAACAAAACAGTTCAACTTTAGTAAGTCCCTTATGATTTCTCTTTCTTGTTTACCTTTTCATGCTTCTCTTGATTCTTGTGTTTGAAAGTCAAATTATCTATTCAGCTCTGGTCTTTTCACTGAGAAAGCTTGAAAGTCCTCTATTTTATTGAAAATCCATATTTTGCCTTGGAGCATGATACTCAGTTTTGCTGGGTAGGTGATTCTAGGTTTTAATCCTAGCTCCATTGACCTCCGGAATATCGTATTCCAAGCCCTTCGATCTCTTAATGTAGAAGCTGCCAGATCTTGGATTATTCTGATTATGTTTCCACAATACTCAAATTGTTTCTTTCTGGCTGCTTACAGTATTTTCTCCTTGATCTGGGAGCTCTGGAATTTGGCGACAATATTCCTAGGAGATTTCTTTTTCGGATCTATTTGAGTAAGCGATCGGTGGATTCTTTCAATTTCTATTTTGCCCTTTGGCTCTAGAATATCAGGGCAGTTCTCGTTAGATAATTTCTTGAAAGATGATATCTAGGCTATTTTTTTGATCATGGCTTTCAGGTAGTCCAATAATTTTTAAATTATCTCTCCTGGATCTATTTTCCAGGTCAGTGGTTTTTCCAATGAGATATTTCACATTGTCTTAAAAAAGGGGGGGATGATGGAGGGGTGGGCAGATGGGGGTGGAGGTAATCAAAAACAAACACTTTCGAAAGGGGACGGGGTCAAGGGAGAAAATTCAGTAAAGGGGGATGGGTTGGGAAGGAGCAAAATATAGTTAGTCTTTCACAACACGAGTATTGTGGAAGGGTTATACATAATGATACACATGTGGCCTATGTTGAATTGCTTGACTTCTTAGGGAGGGTGGGTGAGAAGGGAAGAGGGGAGAGAATTTGGAACTCAAAGTTTTAAAAACAGATGTTCAAAAACAAAAAACAAGTTTTTGCATGCAACTAGAAAATGAGATACACAGGCAATGGGGCGTAGAAATTTATCTTGCCCTACAAGAAAGTAAGGGAAAAGGGGATGGGAGGGGAGTGGGGTGATAGAGGGGAGGGCTGACCGGGGAACAGGCAGGGCAACCAGAATATATGCCATCTTGGAGTGGGGGGGAGGGTAGAAATAGGGAGAAAATTTGTAATTCAAACTGTTGTGAAAATCAATGCTGAAAACTAATTATGTTAAATAAATAAATTTAAATAAAAAAATGAGTTCCTATAACATTTCCAGCATGTTTCATACAATCTGGTAATTAATATATATGTGCTCTTGTTATTACTTTTATTTCATGTGTATTAACATTATATCTTCAATGAAATTATAAATTCCCAAAGGGCAGACATCATCTCCTATGTCTCCTATATTCCTCACAATAGCTAAGACAGTATTGAGTGTATAGCGGATTCTGAATATTTATGAATTGTTTGATAACATGATGTGTTAGCTTTTCATCATTTCAAACACTATGAGAAAGCTTTATCATGTATTGCCTTATCTCCAAATCCCACAAACAACTAGACAACTGCAATGTGACCAGCACTGAGTCAGACACTATGAGGGACATTTAAAGAAAAACAGTAAATCGGAGTGTCTATTCTTGAAGTATTGGCAATCTAATTGGGAAAACTAGATGCAACTCAAGGTCTTTATTAGAGTGAACTCATGTATTTGTCTTGGGGAACTATGGGACTACCATATTTTATTATGAATCTCCATTGGGATATAAAATTCTGGTGCAATGGGAGCCTATGATAAGGGAAATTTGAGGTTGGTTCTGCATCTCTTGGGTACCTATGTTCGAACTCCATTGAAAGTGATGGGATTTATGCTGAAACACATTAGGAAGGAAGTCTTGTTTGGGAGGTATGAAAACAAATCCTGAGACAAGAGTCAGTGAAACCTGTAGGCTTTGTCTTATTGAGGAGATAAGAGGTGTCAAGGAGCCTATAAGAACAGGTGTTAGACTAAGATATCAGCAGCAGACAATGGACTGTTTGCAGAGGTGAGAGCACAGAGAAATGACCTACTTGTACATGAGCCAGTCCATTAGGGGCTACTCAAGAAGAGAAGGGATGTCCAAATACCAAAGGCAATTTAATGAACCATCAGGCAGAGCACAAGGTTAAGGAAAATCCAACTCTGAAGAGGTCACCCACCACAATGAAGTTGGGGATGAATTTCAAATTTTCCACATGCTCATTGAAAGTTGCTCATAGATTTGATTTATGGGTTTTAAAACTATTTTCAATAATTTGTCTTCTTCTTTTCCCAGTATTTATGACTTTATTGTTGTAGTAAGGCAGGGAAGAAGGGAGATATGTTCTCTGGTCAGAATTATCATTAACATGTAGAAACCACATTTAGGAAGTTTCATCTCCAAAAATATTTTTAAAAAGAAGTTGTTTTAAGAAAAAAAAAACCCGCAGCTGTAAATGACAGAAAACAAGGATGGATCAGGCAAAGCATTTTTTAAAAAATATGTACATGTAGTATTTGCTGCCACAAACACTATAATACATACTGCTCCCGGGCAGGCTGAGTCTGAGCATAGTGTTGTGGAAACACTTATCACTCAATTTTATTCTTGGTTATAGTCTGATTTGTTTTTAAAGCATTTGAATTCAAACTAAGCTTAAGAAAATAAGTTTTTTTTTTTTTTACAAATGCTTTCTGTAGTGGCTTCTTATTTCCTTTCTTTCTTTCTTCCTTTCCTTCCTTCCTTATTTCCTTTCCTTTCCTTTCCTTTCCTTTCCTTTCCTTTCCTTTCCTTTCCTTTCCTTTCCTTTCCTTTCCTTTCCTTTCCTTTCCTTTCCTTTCCTTTCCTTTCCTTTCCTTTCCTTTCCTTTCCTTTCCTTTCCTTTCCTTTCCTTTCCTTTCCTTTCCTTTCCTTTCCTTTCCTTTCCTTTCCTTTCCTTTCCTTTCCTTTCCTTTCCTTTCCTTTCCTTTCCTTCTTTCTTTCTTTCTTTCTTTCTTTCTTTCTTTCTTTCTTTCTTTCCTTCCTTCCTTCCTTCTTACCTTTCTTTCTTTCTCTTTCTTTCTTTCCTTCCTTCCTTCCTTCCTTCCTTCCTTCCTTCCTTCCTTCCTTTCTTCCTTCCTTCCTTCCTTCCTTCCTTCCTTTCTTTCTTTCTTTCTTTCTTTCTTTCTTTCTTTCTTTCTTTCTTTCTTTCTTTCTTTCTTTCTTTCCTTCCTTCCGTCCTTCTTACCTTTCTTCCTTTCTTTCTTTCTTTCCTTCCTTCATTCCTTCCTTCCTTTCTCTTTCTTTCTTTCTTTCTTTCTTTCTTTCTTTCTTTCTTTCTTTCTTTCTTTCCTTCCCACCCCTCAAGTATCTGTAGGAGGCAAATTAATTAATATATAAAGATGCTAAATTTAATGTGGAAAATTCCTTTTCATTGAACAGGCATCTCAAGTCTATTTTTTAAAACTAGCTGATTCCTCTTATCATCCCATGAGATGGGAAATCCTTATTTGACCCCCAAGTAAACTGGAGCACAGTGAGATTGCTTTAAGGAATATACCTTGAAGGTCTCTGGCAAAAATACTGAACTTATGTCTGGTTTGACTGCAGGAAATCCTTTTGTATTTTTTAAATAATTATTTCTGCTCAGCTGCAGGGTACAAGAGAGCAGTCCTCCTTGCTTTTCAGTTGGTTCCCCAAATGGTTAACCACTCCAGCTGATATGTCTGCATCTGTTTAGATCTCATAACTACTGTGAAGGAAAGTCAACATTTTTCTGATCCTGTACATCAAGCAAATTAAGAGAACTAAATGCAACCTGTGGTCTTAAATATTTCCCAGCTGAGAAAATGAGTGACGCAGCATGGGGCTAATGGAGTGATATGTGAACTGATGATCTGGACCAGTCAGTTCACTCCATTTATCTAAACAATCATTAGTGAATACACATAGCAGATAATTTCAGAACAACAAAATACATCCCTCCATTTCCCTCTGTCTCATCTCTTCGTACTATCATCCTGTATTACTGAGAGATATGTCCCAATGAGTCTTTTCCTATGGATTTGTACTCTTATTTACCCACTTCTCTTACAAAGCTTTGTTTTAATACACATTGTTATCAACAGCAACTATTATTGAAATATAATTAATAATTGTGGAAAACCACTTAATTTTTAGTGAACAGCATAAGAGAAGGAAGAAATAGTCACAGCAACATCATGACTTAATTCAAGTCATTAGGAGAAATGCATGCATACTTTTAGGGCATTGGAAACAAAACTGCATTGCAACTGGGAGATCCAGATTCTAATCCTACTTCAGCCACTCATGAGCTATATGACCTTGGCCAACCAATTTCACCTATCTGAACCCCAACATCCTACTCTGTAAAATGAAGGAATTGGATTAAATGATCTCATTCCTTCTAAATCAAATTCCCAAATCCACCAAGAAACCAGAACTTCCATGACAAGAGCATCTTACCATCTGTTCTGCTGGTGGCCCTCTTCTCCTCACTAGGTATAGTGGTCTTGTGATGCTGGACCCATAAAACCATTCTCTGGACTTCCAGAAAACAAGACTACCAACTGTGTTGGTTGATGATTATGAGCTCATCTGTCTAGTATATCTAGTTGGCTGCAAACTATGCTTCACAACCCAGATATCCAGCTAGCAGACAACTAAGCTTCTCTAAAGCAGACATCTCTCCATCTAATCATCCCTATGTGTAGCACCATCTCATAGTCCCTTTCACTTCTTGCTCTGGGAATATTAATCAAATAAATGCTATCAATGCTACTGGCAAGGGTATGATAGTTGAGTGTCTTGTATGGCTCCACTCACAATCCCTAGATCAAAAATTCCTGGCCCCTAAGTTCTTATAGGTGCTGTATTTCCCTACTAAAATATAAGTGCCTCGAAGACAAAGGCTTTAGTATCCTTGGTGCTTAGCACATTGCCTGAAACTTAGGAGAGACTCGATAAATGATTGTTCATTTGTTCAGTGACTAGATAGTTTCTAAGGTTCTTTATAGTTTAACATCTAACAATCATGATGCTAGCTATGTGTATGTAGTAACGCAAACATGATACGTAAATACTTCATGGATAATGATGCTTATAACCCCTTCATATCCTAAGAGAAAGTCTTTGCAAGTGTGAGACGCTGTGGCTGAAAAAAACCATGTGGTTGCTGACATTTTGGAAACGAGTCTTTCTAATCTTAGCTAGGCTAGTTCTTGTAAATGTCTTTTGAGAGCTGATCCATCTTGAGAGATGGTGGGTCTCCCCTCACTAGAAACCTCTAATTTGGTCTGTCTTGAAAATTGTGGGTTCCCTCTCATGGGAAGTCTTCAAGTAGAGACTGGATTATCATTTGTCACGTATGTATGAAGGAAATTCCTTTTGGATGAGCTACCAAAATCCCTTTCAATTCCCAAATTCTGTGATTCTGATCTTTAGGCCTAATCAAAGCTCTTTTAGCTTTGGTAGAACTTGACAGTGAGTGTGGTATATGGGACATTTACTTCCTATCAGGTTATACTTATTATATAATTTAGATGCAAACTTTCCCTGGTTGAAAGAGGGGGTGCTGCTAAATCTCTTGGAGCATGATACTGATTTAATGATGTTTCATGAGAGCATTGCCTTCCAACCTCCAAATACCAACCCCGAAGCTTTTCTTGTACATTAAGCACATGATCATCAGCTTTGAAAATAGTTTTAAATATAATTAAGCTCATAAAAATTCCATCTGTTCTAAAACTTTGGCATTAGCCAACTCACATTTATTAATGCTACTCTCTTATATGGGAACCAGGCCCCTTAAGCCTGCTTATAGGAACTGGTAAGAGTTGATATGAGGGCTGGTAGGATGCTGAAATAACTAATTTAGTTTTGGTTTGAATTAAGCTAGTGTCTAAGTGATTCCCTTCTTTGCAGAGTATAACAACTCAATCTACTTTTATTACTTTCTGAATTATCAGGCTAAATGAGCATATGTAAGTCTTTTGTAAAGACAATTAGAATTCTCTTACAAACAGGAGTTTTCAGGAAAGGCAAACAAAGTATCATAGACAAAAATTCAGTGTGTTATAGTGGAAAACACACTTGCCTATGAATCAGAAATCTTGGGACCTAAGTTCTAATGTCACTATTAACTAGCTAGATAAGCTTTATTAAGTCATTTGACTTCTCTCTACCTCTCTTTATTGATATATCTGTATCTATATCTATATAAATAAAGATTTTTTGTTTACAAAGCATAATGCTTCGCATATCAGCAATGCTTAATGTATTAAAATTATTTTTTCTTTTTCTTTTTTGTTGATTTTCATGTTTTGGCACCAAATAAATGTCCAAGTAGATAAGTCATCTCTTAAAACAAAGAAGAAAAAAATAGAAATAAAAAAAAGTTCAGAAAAACTAACCAATAGCATGGTCTAAGTCTGACAATGTATCTAGGGTTCTATACCCATATATCTCCAAGAAGGAGATATATAGTCCCATGCCTATTTTCATGACCATGCTTGGTTATTATAATCACATACTGTTCAATTTCTATTTTTTGTTGTTCTGTTCATTTGCATTGTATTTGTCATATTTTATATTGTTTTCCTGGCCCTGCTTACTTAACTCTGAATTAGGTTATACATCCTCCTATGCTTCCGTATAGTCATCATATTCATCCTTTCTCACAATAGAGTAGTATTCAATTATACTCACATAAAATGATTTGTTTCACCATTCCTCAACTGATAGATATCTATTTTGTTTGCATTTCACTGTTACTATGGAAAAAGCTGATAATTTTTGTTCTTGTCATTCTATGTGGCTCCTTTCCTATATATTCAATTTTTGGGGGGATTATGTATAAAGGTAGTAAGTAGTACCTCTGGGTCAAAGATTATGGATATTTTAGTCACTTAGCATAATTCCACAGTGCTTTTCAGAGGAGTTGGACCATTTTACAGTTTCATCAACAGTATTGGTATGTCTGTCTTTTAAAAACCTCTCTAACACTCATTATTCCTAATTTTTTGTTATCATTGTCAATTTGCTAGATGTGTGGTAAAACCCAGCGCTGTTTGGATTTGCATTCCTCTTACAAGTGACTTGAAGTCATCTTTTGTATTATTGTTTGATATTCTTCTTTTGAGAACTATTTGTGTTTGGCACATAGTAGCCACTAAATAAGTGCTTTATTTCCTTCCTTTCATTTAGGAAGGCTTTTAGTGTTTTATATTTATTTTAGTTCCCTGTATATCTTATATAGGGGGAGGTATTAAACCTGTGATTTCATTGCTGTAGGGTGCTCCCAGTGTGAAACTTCCTCTTTGGTATTTCTGTAGCTTAGAGAATTGAACATTTAGAGATTAAGTGATTTGCCTTGTGTCACAGAAACAGTATAAATAAGATGCAGAACTTGAACCCAGAGCCTTGTATCTTCTATTCTATGCTATAGCTCTGGTATGTAGATCTTTAACAGAGATTTTTGATACAAAGATTTTTTCCCCAGTCAACTACTTTCCTTCTTAGTCTAGTTTCTTTATTTTTTCCTGTGGTTTTAAAAAATCATGTAATTTAAATTCATTTTTTGTGATCACCTATATCCCTTGTTTAGTTAAGAATTCTCTCCCTAGTGATAACTGTTGAAGGTGGCTAAACTGATTCTCTTCTATTTTTAAAAAATGATATGAACTTTAATAATCAGATAATGTATCCGAGATGCTGTTCTAAATCTAATATTTGCAAAACTGTTTTCTAATTTACTGCATAGGGAATTACTTACTAAGTAGTCTATATTTTGTGGTTGACTGAACATTGGGTTACTGAGTTCGATTACTTCTGATTCTTCCTTATCAAGTCTGTTTGACTAGTTAAGTCTTGTGTTTCTTTTAATCGGCACTAAATAACTTTGATGATTACTGTTTTATAGTATAGTTTGAAATCTAGAAGCACCATTCCATGTCCTGTCTTACTTTTTCCCATCATGTGACTGGAGATTCTAAATCTTCTTTTCTTCCAAATCAATTTTGTTACTATTTTGTTTAATCTTTTGGTAGTTGGATTGGTATAACACTAAATTTGTACATTGGTTTAGGCAATAACATCAACTTTTATGTTGTATTGGTGGAATCTAGTCATAAGCTTTTAATAGCTTGCCAAATATTCAAATTGTTTTCTATTTCTTTTTAAAAAATGTTTTTAAAAATGTATCTACAAAAGTCTTGAGAATGCCTTGGTAGATTGACTCCCAGATAGTCTGTGTATTTTAAACTTATTTTAAATCTGAGTTCATTTTTTAGAATTTCCTCCTGTGCTCTTCTATTGATTTACAGAATTTTTTTTTACTTTTGTTGGTTTATTTTTCATCCTGCTATTTTGCTGAAGACATTGTCTCAATTTTCCCCTCAAACTTTTAGAGTTTTAAAAGTAAAGCATTATGTTATCAGCAAACGTGGATAGTTTCATCACCTTTTTGTCTTTAATTTCTTTCTCTTTGCATTGCTGTTGCTAGCATTCCTAGAACTATGTCAGATAACTGCAGGAATAGTACCATCCTTACTTTACTCTTCTAGTTACTGAGAGACTTTCTAGTGTTTTCTACTGTGTATCATTTTAGCTTATAGTTTCCCATATATACTTTTTAATCATTGAAAAAGATAGGTCTATCTATGTTCTAGAGGATTTCTAGAATAAATGTAATACTTTTATTGTGTCAATCACCATAATTATGAGGTTTAGGTGTTTTTTCTTTAATATGATTAATTATGCTAATTATTTTCCTAATAATTCTAGTGTCTTTGGCATAAAGCCAACTCAAATCAGTGATCTTTCATTGCTATAGTCTTTTTGCCAGACTTTCATTTTAAAATGTTTGTATCAATATTCATTACTTATATTGATCTATAGTTCTCTTCTTCTGCTTTATTATTGCCTGGTTAGGTATATTTGTTTCATTAAAGGAGCTTGGTAGAATGCTTTCTTTCTCAATTTTTTCAGGAATTCATGATCTCAAAAGGTCCCCTCTAGCTATAAAATCCTATGATTAAATATTTCTTTGATTCTTTTATCTGATTTCATAGGAACAAAGATCTAGCATTAGAATGGATCTCAGAGGCATTGGCTAACCCCTTCATCTTGCATCTGAGGAAACTGAGGCCCAAGGAGGTGAAGTAATTTGCCCAAATTCATTTTCATGGTAAATGTCAGAGGCAAAATTTGATTCTTTAACTCCAGAGCTAATATTTCTTTATGTGGTATACCCCTGCCTCTAGTGTTTTCTTCATAACAATCCTGTGAGGTGGGTAACTCAAGTATTATTCTCTCAGTTTCATAGATGTGCAAAGTAAGGTACAAGGACTCATCACCTGAGTGATTAGCAATTGTCAAAACTGACATTCTATGTTTTCTTTAATGATAACTTTAGTGCCTCATATAAAGGCACCTAGATTTAGAACTGGAAAGGACTTTGGAAGTCATCTAAGCCAGGTAAAGAAACTAAAGAAAAGAAAGATTGAGTGATTTGCTCGAAGATAGGAAATTTCTGGTTTGTCACATAGGTAGGACATGGTAGATTGAGATTTGAAGCAAGTCCTCTAATTCCAAATTCTGTGTACTTTACATATGCCCTCTGCTTCAAGTACTTTCTTCATAATAATACTGTGAGGTACAGATAGTGTTATTATATCCCTATTTTCCAGATGAGAAAATGGAGACTGAAAGAGATTAAATGACGTGTCCTTAGTCTTGGTTCATAGATTTAGAGATGCAAGGGCCCCGAGAGGTCTTCTAGTCTAATTCCTTATTTTTTTTTAATATGAAGAAACTGAGGCTTAAATAGCTGATGCCACTTGCCTAAGGTCACATAGGTAGTAAGTGGCAGACCCAGGAGCTATACACAGTTCTTCTTATTCCAAATCTAGCAAGGCCTTGAATGTGTAAACTAATGCAAATATACAAAAGCTTATTTAAACTACAGTCATATAAATTCTGCATAGTGCCATATTTCTCTCGTACTAACTCTGTTCTTCCAGGCTTCAAAGTTCCTCAGCCTATTTATTTCCTTGAGGTTGAACTAATCCTCATACGTTTCTTAAAAAGTTGGTTAGGTCACAGTTTACATATTAGTAAAGAGATTCTTTATAGATAAGTCAATAAGTGTGTGTGTGTGTGTGTGTGTGTGTGTGTGTGTGTGTGTGTAAGATGAGAATTCTTTTCCATCATATGATGGGCCATAATGGCTCTCTATAGGGAGCCATACTTCCCATATATACATCTACTTCTCTGATATATGGAGGCATAAGCTCATCCCATGACACTCTCCTATAGGCAAATCCATGGGCGGTTAGGACTCATCAAATTATTTTTTCTGCACATTTCTGAGAGACAAGTTGAGAAGTGTCAGAGGTTCTACCATTATAAACAGCAAGATCCAAGAGGGCAGTTCTGCCCTGAAGCTGAAAATATCTTTCGTTAGTTCTCCATCAGAATATGACTGCAATCACAGAAGGTGCTATCCCCTCTCAGCGTTGGAGGACACAGCCTGGAGAAGAAAGTAGAACATTTTCTCTTTGTAAATAACTTGGCCTGGCATTAATGTTTCACAATTTTGTTTTGCAACAATCCTCATTTTGAAGCTTTTGTTCTACACTGTGTTTCTGAGCCTGAAGATGTTGAGAGATAATTTTGAAAATGGAGAGCTTAACATTTAGCTTCCGAGTTCCATTTTGACTATGCACTGTGAGAAAGGTGGTTCTGTTTTTGTTTTGGTTTTTCAGAGAGAAGCTGGAAAAAAAAGACTCATGGCAACTGAATGAGAGAACTGGTAAATGTAGTGAGAAGAATACTGAAATAAAAACATCTGTTCAGAGAACACTATGGATAATTCAATCACAAGAACAAAGGTGAGTCTGAGGCAGCCAAGCTAGAATGTCAAATTTATACTAGATCTCTGTAAAAATACTAGCACAATAGTGACTTTCTTTCTTAAATACTCTATGTTCACACCTAATTTTTCTGTAATACCAAGACTTTAGGCTAAATTTATATTTCTTTTATGGGTTTCATTCCCCACCCCCCAACTGTCAAAGCCTGTGAAAGAATATAAAGGAAAATGAGGAAAACTGTTTTTCTCATAGGCTAGACACAATGAACTTGACATTATCCTTCCTAATGGCAAAGGCAGTAGGATAGGGAAATCAAAAGAAATTTCTACCTAACTCTAGAATGAATATATTATTAAAAAAAAACAACAACAGATTTACCTGCATAATTAAGGTTTTTTTTTTAGGCAAATAGTTTGTATTCCCTGAGCATACACACCAACTATGGCAGAATAGGAAGGCAGTTAAGAAATATGTTGAGGGTCTCAGGGAATCCACCCTGAGATTAAGCATTTGCTGTGGGTGATCTACAAAGTCCACAGGAAGCCATTCAAATTGACTTTACCCAACACTTTATGGTTTATTTAATTATATTATGTTGAAAAGCCATTTATTAAGCATGATTATATGAGATCCTGTGAGAGAAGCTGAAGATACAAAGACAAAAAATATTATACAGTTGCTGCCCTCAAAAATTTTGTGCAGGGATATGGGGAGAATTAATATTTACATAAATAAGTATGATAGAAGGGAAAATTTGTTAAGGGGAGCAGGAGAACAACAAGGCACTATTTAAAAAATTAGGGAAAGAGAAATTTCTTTTAGACTGAAGCTAGGCAAAGTTTTATGGAAGGAGGTGGCACCTGAACCTCACCTTGAAATCAGGGAAGGTTTTCAACAAGTGACAATGGACAGGAAGTACATTCCAGACATGAGGAATGAACTGAGCGCTGAGATGCAAAAGTGCAAGCTGGGGTACCATTTGACTAAAACAACTCTGTATATCACTCCATGAAAGGGAACAGTGTGAAAAAGGCTAGAAAATTAGGTTGTACCCAGATTTTGTAGCCTCCTTTAAAGCCTGACTGAGGAGTATTTTATTCTATAGGCAATTGGAATCCATGGAAGTTTTTGAGTATGGAGTTGACATGATCAGATCTGCCCATTAGAAATATTATTTTGTCAGTTCTGCCAGGGATTTTGAGGTAGAGAAATAAATTATTAGGTTGTTACAATAGTCCATGTGGATAGCAATAAGCAACTGAACTAGCATGTTGACAGTATCATTGAAGAAGAGGGTATAGATGCTAGAGATATGATTGTAGAACTGATAAGACTTGGTATTGAGAAGTTATAATGGGAGAAGAATCGGGAAGAGTTGAGGATGACTTTGAGGTAGTAATGAAACTGACTGAATGGAAGAAATAGGATAATTTGAAAAAGTGGTAGGTTGGAGGAAAGGGAGATAAAGAGTCCCCCTTTGTATGTGTTCCATTTGAGAAGCCAATCATACCTCCAAGTGGAAATGTCCAATACGTAGTTAGTAATTCAGGAATGAGTTTGAAGAGATACTAAAACTCGATGTATAGATTCACATGTCATGATAACTCAATCCATGGGGACTGAATAATTACCCAGAAAGTGCATGGAGAGAGAAGAAGGTCCAGAATGGCACACTGGAGGACAATGGTACTTACCAAGTGTTTGGAAAATGGACAATTCATCAAAGAAGATTAAGAAATATTTAGACAAATATGAGAACTAGTGTCTTGGAAGGCAAAGGGAGAATATCCAACAAGATACGGTGATTGATAGTGTTTAAAGCTCCAGAGAGGTCAAGTGGGATTGGCACTAAAAAAAAACAAATCAGATTAAATAAGCACTTAAGACATTATTGGCAAACTGGGAGAGAAAAGTTATAGTTGAGTGAGGGGTTGAAATGAATGGGAGCTAAGAAAACAGAAGCAATGATCAATGGTTTTAATATCAATAAAGTACAAGGGAAATTTCAATTGCTGAGATTTGTAGCAGGTAGGAATGGGTTTAAGTTTCGAGAGGAGAGGCAAAGGTTTGTAAGAACACTTGTGTGAAGAATAATGATAGGGATAAGTAGATATAAATTTCTGTTACAATAGAAATCAGCAATAAAAGACCTTTCCAGCCTCAGTTGTCCTACTTAGGAAAGCAATATACAATGTTACAAAATCCAGTATAATCTCTTGCAATTCATTGTATTAAGATCTGACCTATATGATTTAGATCCTTTCATTCAACATTTATTTGAGGACAGAGAACACTTTCTTCTAGGTGAAAGTTGGTTATTACCCTCTTGGTCCACAAACTGTGGTTTTATGCAGTCATAAGGGCTCAAGTGTATTTGAGTATGATGGATTTGGATCAGAAATAGCATGCATAATTTTATGATTTACTCCAGCAACACTCAGAACCTCAATAGAGGGTGCAGGCCACATGTAGAACACGTAGAACATCAAAGGATGGGAAAAGCAGAGGGTCAATGGAGCTCAGAACTAGAATGGAGAATAATACTTGGTTCAAACACATAACTATAGGGTGATGACTGAGAAAAGGATGACATGAAAACTGAAGAAGGGTGATGAATTAGGAGAATAGAGAGGAATTGTGGAATGAGAGATCACCATGAGGGTAAGAGCAGGTTCAGGAGCAGGTAGGTTTTTGGGGAACCTTAAAAGTAGTGTAATTTTGCACCTTAAGATGAGGAATTTTTTCCTAGAGACATTTTTTCTTTTAGATGATAATGAATTGAACATAGATACCATCAAGAATGTAGCTTCTTGTGAGATTCATTCTTGCCCTTATGGCACCTTGAATCACTCTGGTCATCGTGAAAAAGGTAGATTACCAATGCAAACTTGCTGGTACTGTTAAGCACTTTAGAGACATGTCTGCCAGTGGAGCAACTCTGGTTATCATGGATCATAGCTAAATGATGTCTGTTCATTCACATGATGGTGGCAGGCACTATAATAACTGGAAGATATATTATACTCTTATTCTCAGCAGTATAGTAAATGGGACCGTGTTGTCATCATACCTCAGATACAGTATAGGGAGGAATATATAAACAATCGATCAGTAAGCATTTATAAAGCATTGACTATATGATAGGATTTTTGATAGACTCCAGGGACACAAAGATAAAATCATAGTCCCTGACCTCAAGAAGCTTGCATTCTAGAGGGAGAAACAAGATACACATACATAGTCAGGAACAAATTTGAATAAAACATAGGCAAGGTAATCTTGGAGGAGAAGGTGCTAACAGCTGGATAAACAATGAAAGTCCTCTTACTGAAGGAAGTCTCCACTTCAGCTTAGTCTTAAAAGAAATCAGGAATTCTAAGAGACAAAGATAAGGGAGAAGAGTATTCCAAGAATGGGGAAAAGTTAAAACTAAGAGTAGAAATAGGAGATGGAGTAGCATGTGTAAGGGCCAATATGAAAGCCAAGTATAGCTGGAGTACAGAGGGGAATAATGTGCAAGAAAGCTAGAAGGGTAAGATAAGGCTAGTTTGTAAAGAGCTCTAAATGCCAACCAGAGAAGTTTATGTTTGATTCTGGAGTTGATACTGTAAACATGAACTCTGTAATGACTATATTAATCTGTCAAATATGTTGGAGCTTCTATTTTCCATAGGGGAGCAGGACAATAGAGTAGCACAACACCAGACAATCAGAAGGATTTCTGAAGCCTTGACACATCAATGATCCTTTGTGAGTGGACTCTAGCTGAATTTGGAGATGTCTCTAACTTCCAGAAATCACAGAACCAGCTTTGAAGGCTCAAAAACAACCCTGAGCAGTAGTATCAAACTCAGGACTTTTCAAACATCTTGTTCCCTGGCTTTTTGGGGATACAGACATCTCCTCCCTTTAACCTCTGCTTTCCACCTGAAAACCACTAGAAACCATAAATATCTTACCCTTTTTTCCACTCTCCTTTGAGAAGCTGAGAACTTTCTCTCTCTCTCCCTCCCCCCTCCTCCCTTTCTCTCCCCTTGTAAGCTCTTCTCTCCCTTGCAAGTTCCTCTCAGACAATAAATGCTCTTATAATCTGTAGTTGGACTCTTTCATTCTAGGTTTTTTGGTGGGCCTGAGAGGGTCTTCTATTAACAATACTGAGTTACTGGTTTACTGAGTAGGGGAGTGACATGGTCAAACCAGAACTTTAGAAAATCACTTTGGTAGCAGAGTAGAGGTTAGAATGGAGAAGGATTAGGTGCAGAGATTTCAGACACAGAGGCCATTAAAGATGTTCTTACAGTAGCCCAGGTGATTGGCTGAGCTAAAATGGTGGTTACATGATTGAAAAGAAGAGAAAACATGAAAGGTGTAGAGATGCACACAACAAGATTCAGCCACCAAGGAGAGAGATAGAGAGACAGAGACACACAGAGAGAGACAGACAATAGAGAGACACATATGCATATGGAAAACATATGAGTACTGTTTTATACATATTGGGTTTGAGGGACCTAGAGAATACCCACTTTGAAACATCTAAGAGCCTGGAGCTCAAGAAAGAGATTAATGCTGGCTACAGACCTGGGACTACTCTGCATAGAGATGACAATGGAGAAAATATGGAATAACTGTGAGAGCTGTTGAAATCATTGAGTCAGAAACCATAGAGAGAAAAGCGAAGAAGGATCACAACACAGCCCAAGGAACTTACCAGTTAGCAATTGTACATTAGCCTTATGGGGAAATTACATTTGAAGAGGGCAGTAATTACATAAAGGATTTATTAAGAGATATCCAGTATCAGAAAGCTGATGTCAGAATAAAAGCCTTCTCAGTTGGTATGAAAATGAGTGGTCTCAGAATAGGGTGTGGACATAGCCCATAGGGATCAGAAAGCCCTAACTCTAATGGGCAAGTTACTATGGCTTCCCGGGCAGTTAGCCATTGACTCTCGTATTGATGTTCCCTTGAGAGCAAGCTCTGGAAGTTTCACTAGTATTATCTTTCTGAGGCATCAGGGCAGCAGAGTGGAGACAGGAGCAACACAATCACAGAAATATCATTGACAAAAAGAGTTGCCCTCCAAGGCTAGTTATTTTCCAAGAATGTGAACTTCCCTTAAGAAGATATTCTCATTCCCTAGAGTGGTAACCACAACAGAGGAGCTTTTGTGTCTGATAAATAAGCTGTCTTTTTTTTTTCTGGTTGCTTTGACTAGTTGAGATAGTTCAATATATTGGAAATGAGTCTGAATTGTATTCATAATATAATTATGAGGGAATACTCTAACACCCGAAGGACATCTGTTCCTAGCTATAGATAACCTATCTCTTTTAACCTGTTGTGTGACTTTTACTTACCTTGCTCTAGGTTAGGGGCTTTGAGCATTGATTTTAGATAGGACTGTCCTGTTGCACAGCGGATAAGGCATTGAAGTGAGGGACAAACTCTGGCTTAGATCCTGGCTGTGTCACTCTGGGCAAGTAATTTACTCTCTCTCAGCTTCAGTTCATCTATAAAATGGGGATAATTGCTAGCAGGGGCTAGCAAGTATCTCAGAGGATTGCTGTGAAGACCAAACTATATATACATACATGTATGTATGTATCTGTATATGTGTATGTGTATGTACATGCATATGTACATGTACGTGTATATGTATAGTACTTTCCAAAATTTAAAGCACCCTATAAGTGTTAGATATTTATAATGGCAATGATGACAATGTTGATTGTGATTGGTAATTTCAATTTGTGGGCCCTAGTGACACGTGGTCATTCGGATATCTGAAAATGTAGAGTTTATTAGCGGAGCCATCGGCCGGTCAGTGATCTGGGATGAAGCCTGCTTTGTCTGAAGGAGAGAGCTCTGAAAAACCATTCTTTACTTAGCAATGGCTGAGAGTAGAGCAGGGGAAATAATCAATTGTGATATAGAGTAATAGTCCCAAGAAGATCACCAAAGGATAGCAAATAAGTATTTTTTTCAAAGTTCATTATCCTAATACTTATAATTTTAAGAAAGACCTGTAGTTGAAATTGGAAAGATTTTTTTTATTAGGCTGGAAGTCAGGAGAAATGACTGTATTTCAGTTTTGATTAACTTAATTGTGTCTCCAGACAAGTAATTAAAATCTTTTTTGTTCCTTAACTCCTTGTCTGTGGAGAGGGGATAATACCATAAGGCTAGGCAACTTATAGTTCTAGTCCAATTGAGGTTGCCAACCAGAAATTAGGAAAAGGAGAAAACCAATTATCAAATTCTGAAGATGGTACTATTGTGAATTATGCTGAGGAATGAGGAAATAAATGCAAAGTTTAATTGCTTCTCCAGTCTTTGTATTTCTGTGACTATACAGTTCTAGCCACACCCTTGTAATTAGGACTAGGAAGGGAAGCCTTAGACAAGTTCTCTTTTGAGGAAGATTGTGTGTTCATGGCACTTGGGTATGAGGTGGTTTCCCCCCCATTTTCTGCTGCCTCTGGGATCAGAGTTAATTCACAGATCATCCTAGGGCATTGATGACCTAAATGTTTTTTCAAGGACCACTTAAGCTCTAGGATCCCATTCCATGCTTCTGTATTTGTGAGAACTTAATTGGTTATTCAAAATGAACAATACATTTCTAGAAACATTTACAGAGCAGGATGTCATTTAAAATCACACATGCCCTTAGCCACTATGTTGGAATTTCAGTTACTATAAGAGAGAAATCATCCATAATCTTTTATTTAATGTTGTAAAATGGTTGCAAGCAGTTATGTTGCTATATGGATAATAGAATCAAAAATCGGTGCTACCCCTTATTACCAGATCAGGTGTCAAGCATAAATATGTAATCAAGTGGGCAAAAAGAAAAAAAGGCTGATTTTTAGATACTTGATTATAAAAAATGCAATGTATAAAGTATCTTAGTTTCATTTTTTTTTGAGCTAAAAATGTCTCCAATCACAGGCAGAATTGCTGTTAGCAATTCAGTACCTTCTTCCTTTGTGTTAATATATGTACAGATACAAATATAAGAATTTTATATTTTTCTTCTCTCTGTTATTGACTTCTATAGATTCCTTCTTTAAAATTGTAGCCCTTGCTTGCATCAATATTAATATTTAATAAAAACTTGGCTAATATTATCTATTGAATGCTTTTATGCAATAATAGCCTTGCATTTATAGAGCTGCTTTGTTCCAAGGACTTTTGAGTGCTACATGAACATTAAGCCAGATTCTTGGTAGTGCCTCAGTTATTCTCTGCCTTTTAGAGGGGCATTAACCTTTTTGGGTCAAACATCTTGTGACTTGTAGCTGAGGTAAGATGAATGGAGCCCTAGTGGCCCAGAAGAGTTACGGTCTTCACGAAAGCCAGCATGACTACCAAGCAGAAGAATGCTCATTTATTTCCTCTACTTTCAAAAAAGTCTTGGAGTGACTATGTCTTTGGAATTGCACTCATTTTACCACTGAAAAATGGTTCACTGAGCAATGCGAAGTTCAGGAACTTTGGATGAACATAAAACCGAGGTCTCCTCTAGACTGATGCTTTTTAACAACATGTGGAAACCAGGGAGTAGAGTCTGGTGATACCATACATTCTTTTATAATACATTTGAAGCTTTACAACTAGATCAAGTAATATGTTATTCAAAAGCTGCTTGTGAGAATCCATTTTTTCTACCATTTTTCCATCAGATCAGTAAGATTTAATCTATGGCTTTTGGATTGAGAACATTATCAGCGATAAAGGCAGGGAAAAAGAAGAAAGACATTTTCTTCTACTAAGTAATAAAAGAAGATGATATACTTGGAGGTTGAGGAGAGAAGGAGATTGGAATGCCAGATGGATATTATGATCAATTGCCTCTCTCATGCCCTAAAAGTATCTAGGCTATATCTTAGAAAGACTATATTTAGGATTATCCTTTCCTTTCTCAGGTGCCCATCATCAGGTTCTCAAAGCATTGAGTTCACTGGATTTGAAGGTAAAAGACCAGGATTTGAGTCTCAGCTCATAGGTGAGCACAGAGTCATTTCATTGAACCTTTCTTTCAGGACAGGGGTCCATAGAAATGCTTCTCTAGGCTGTGCTGACGTACCCAATCCATGCTCTATGAATGGCTATGTACATACTACCTATGTGACTTAAATGAATCATTTAACCACATCGATGCTCAGGTTTTCCATCTGTAAAATATCGATACTAGCATTTTGTGTCTTACAGGGCTATTATGAGGAAAGTCCTTTGAAAACTATAATGTAAACCATATCATCATCATGAACTTCTTCACCAGCATCAATTCAGCTAGAGCTTTTATATAAGCTTCAATGAATTCTAAGGGATATTTTTCACATTCCTCTCACTCTGTGTGATATCACATAAGCACTGGCTGGAGTCCATGAGAACCATGTTTTTGCACCAAAGAGTGTAGTGATGGAGGTGAAATGTACTCCAAATGTCTCTCCAGAGAGGGATAGCTGTTTCTTTTACTGAACATAATGACAAAAGAATGGCATTGATGTAAGGTAGCACATAAGCAGAGATCAACATATTTCCTATGATGATGTAAATAAATTTAAGTGCAGGATATTAGGGAGTTTAGCCAGTGGTAGCCGGGGAGCATCTGCTTCTATTTCATCCTTAGCACCATTAAAAGTAGGGCTACTTGAGATAACATTAGAACATTGGATGATAATATCCATGTTAGGTGGTATAGTGGTTTGTCGACTTGGAAGGAGGTAATAGTAGTGCCTGGAGCAGCAGCAGCAGCCACAGTAGCAGTAGTATGTTTAAACTGCTCCACTTGGTTCTTGAGAAGCAAATCAAGCATTCACAATAATGATGGATTTATGGCTCAGAAGACCTCATGTAGGAGGTAGATGGACCTTCGATTTAAAGGAAACTAGGAGGATTGCATTCTATACGGGGAGGGATAGTCTTTGCAAAGGTACAGAGATGAGATAAAAGAGATGAGATTGCTATGAAAGCACTGAGAGATCTGTTTCATTTCATATCTATTTGTTCTCTTCCTCCTATTTCATCTATAAATGCTCTTTAATCTTAAGTCAAGCACTCCATGTGTGTTTTTTTCTTATCTGCTTTTAAAATTGTGTTGTGAGTAAATATTAGATTGCTTTATGTCTTTCATATAACATTTTCCACCACCAGTCATACATTCAGTTGAAGGATTGTGATAAAGTCACTGATGGCAGATATATAGTTTTAGGCCTTATCTGTAACACATATTTTGGCATCTAGCAAATCAACTTTTTGATACTGTTTTGAAAGGCAATGTGGTACAGTGGAGGGAATGTTGGAATTAGAAGCTAGATGACCTTGGTTCAAATGATGCTTTTGACAATTCCTAACCATGAGACTATGAAGAAACTCCTTCTCTCTGAACTTCAGGGTCCTTGGTTAATAAAAGCATCTACCTCTCAAGGTTGCTGTGAGGCTCAAATGGCAAATTAAAGCGAACGTTAAAATAAGCACAAGAAGAAAAGTTAAAGATAAAAAAAAATCAGTATGCAAAGCATTTTACAAACATTATATAAAGGTCAGTTATTGTGTATTCTGCAGCTGAGTTCCTGAGAAGCACAAGATATAATTTATGACCGTCACCACAGGCAGCGGAGTGTACCTGCCACACGAGCTCTTTCAAACAGTCTACATTCATGGGCACAACCCTGGAGCAAACAGAAAAGAGATGTTCCAGACCACCAATGCCAGGCTTTGCCTGGACATTAAGTCTAGTACTCACACATATATTGCAGGACAAAAGCTGTTAAAGTTGAGCTGACTTCATGACTGCGGTGTCAACTAAATAGCTTTTCTTTTATCTGTATAGAGCTACTGGAATTCATTCCTAGGGAGCAGGCTTATTTGTGTTCCTTCACCACCTGTTATCTACCCCTAACAAGGTCATTTTCCTTAGAGTTTTAAAAATGAGTGCATATTCTAAACCACTGCTGTCCTTGCCTCATACGGGAGGTTGACTGGCCAGTGGAGGCCCGGTCCCGGAAGCATGTGCCTTTGGCAAGTCTGTCTCTAAGGCTATGATGACAAAGATTGGAGAAGTACAGCTCTCCATTTCGGGGCTTGCCTAGACATTCTATAACTAACTTCTGTTTACATGCTTCACAAACACAATCACAAAACAATCATAATCCCTTGATTCACCACATAGTAACCAGATAGGAAACCGTTACAAGATGCCTATGCATCTGCTAAAAGCGGAGAGCTGGGCCAAGGGGTGTGTGTCCTGGTAAATATTTGATAATCAACATGGGGGGGCCAGAAGGGAGAGGAGAAAAGGTACAAACAAGACACACTTTTAAGTTTAATTTGAATTAAGATTTTCTCCTTCACTTTCTTAAGTGTAGACAATCAACAAAACAAATAAATCAATCCTTGTTTTCATAGGTTTGCCCATTTCCAGGGTGTTAATGTTCACACTGAAAATTTAACAACCTTGGAACCAACATGAGCTGGCTCCCCCACACCCTTCTCTGGGTCCCTCCATTCTTGGCCATAATGGATTTGCAGAAGCAATCTTATTAAATACACATAGGGCCAGGACCGGGACCCCATTAGTCAGTTGCATTCCCCCCGCACCCAGTCACTGACATTTCTTTCTGGGCAATGACACAAAATGTTTACAAACTAAGACAGTTCCTAAACTTTTTCAGCTTTATCACTATGATGACTTTTTTATCTGTTAATCTTCTCTAAGAAATGATTATTTTCCATCAATGTCTTTTTGTCTAGTTCCCATTTTTGGAGTTGGCAGTTCATCTAAACAAGGTTGATTAGAGGTATAACTGCTCATAGTGTCTTCTCATCTCTACCCTTTCTTCTAGTGTGCATTTACTTTGACATATGTTACAGTCAACAGGCAATCTGACTGCAAATAGAAAGCTAATTCAGAAATAAATCCTCTGTGTATCACCAAACACTTCCTTTCTGCTAACATATAGCTAATTTCATTTTTAAAAATTATAATAGGTGATGTCACTATCTACACTTACCTTCTGACTTAATTCGTGAAGAAAATACTCTAAATGTATAGATGGGGCTTTAGGATGAGTCTGTAAGCCTTTGGTCTCTTCTATTCTTTATTTTGAATTATATTTGCTTCACATTTTGCCCCCAGGGTCACTTTGGATTTGAAGTATCAAAGTAGGTGACAATTTAATTTGGAAAAACTTGTCAGGTCCTTCATAGAACTTATTTATCCTTTGAATTGAATGATGGCACGTAAGCACCAATTAGCTTCATGGTGCTCTGTTTGCTTAAGAGCAGACCTTGAGCATTGCAAAGTGAGACGATCAAGTTTCCTGTGAAATTTATGCTTACAAGATCATAGGATCTGCCACTGCCGCTGCCCAGAGACTGTCCATCCGTCTGCTGCTGCCGCCACCCACTCTGGGCACAGAACATTCAGTCATGGATAAAAATGGGCTGGTGTGGAAGGCCAAACTGGCTGAGCAGGCTGAGAGATATGATGACATGGCAGCCTGCATGAAGTCTGCAACTAAGCAAGGAAGAGAGGAATCTTCTCTCTGTTGCTTACAAAAATGTCACAGGGGCCCGAAAGTCATCTTGGAGGGTTGTTTCAAGTACTGAGCAAAAGACGGAAGGTTCTGAGAAAAAACAACAGATGGCCCGAGAATTCAGAGAGAAAATTGAGACTGAACTAAGACATATCTGCAGTGGTGTACTGTCTCTACTGGAAAAGTTCTTGATTCTTAGCGCTTCACAAGCAGAAAGCAAAGTTTTCTATTTGAAAATAAAAGGAGACTACTACTATTATTTGGCTGAGGTTGCTGCTGGTGATGACAAGAAAGAAATAGTGGCTCAGTCATGACAAATGAGCAAAAAGCAGATGTAATCAACAAATCCTATAAGATTGGCTCTGGCCTTGAACTTCTCTGTGTTCTATTATGAGATCCTGAACTCTCCCTTGCAAAGATCATAGGATCACAGACTTTGAGCCTGACAGTGACTTAGAGATCATCTGGCCCAATGCTCTTATTTTAGAGATAAGGAAACTGAGATCTACTGTGCCTTCTGTTAGGTCGAACAGGTAGTAAAGGGAGCAGAGTGAGGATTCTATCCCAGGTCCAACATTCTTTTCACAGCATTGCACTGCTTCATTCTGTCGTATCACTGTCCCCTAATATTATCACACTATCTAACCTGAACAGCAGCTGCATCCTTTCCTTGATCTTCCTCTTGCCCCAAACATAAGTCAACTCTCACTTTACAGATGAGGAAACCAAAGGTTGTGTGACAGAGCAGGTCCCATAGGTCATATAAGTGAGAGAGCTAGGATTGTTCTTTGTGCCTTTGACTGAATGAAGAAACCAATTATGCAAATGCATTTCTCCATGAAGACTGTCAAACCATGCTTGCATTTAACTGTGACTTAAATTCAGAGCTAGAGGGGACTTTAGAGGAAATCTAAAGTGCCAAGTGTCAAACATGTGAAGATTTCCCCCAGTGGAATGGGTGGATGAGAACAATTTGTTCTAACAGCAATGAAGGTGCAACCTGAAGTAGATTCAGTGGAGTGCTTAGAGTGTGGTTAGATATTGAAGATGTCAAGGTCATCCACTGCATCCTGGGCCATCACCAGTTATCTTGACTTTTGTCTTGCCACTGAACTTTGATGACTCTGGAAGAGAGTGAGGTTGATGACTTTGTGCAACTCTGCCTCACTTAAATCCAATTCATACACGAGTCAAGACATAACCCCATGGTGTCATTGGTCCTCTTAAAATCATGGACAAACAACAAAATTCAGAACTAGAAGTGATTTTAGAGGACATCTAGTATAGCCCCTTCACTTTACAGAGGTAGAAATTGAGATCCAGGGAGGTTAAATGACTTTCCCAGGGTCACATGAATCATAAGTATAAGGCTTAAGGGTTTTCTTCCTCTTTTTCAGTGTATAAGAAAACTTAGAATGTCAACATAGATGATTCCTCCAATGACTATTGGGCAAAGACTATGTTAAGTTAAATTTATATTTGCAGCACATCTAAGAACTCTGTGATTCTTAGCCCTCTTTCTATCACTGCTGGAGGAATGAGGGCCATTTTGTGTTTTTGTCAAATTTATGAGTTACCAAGGGCAGGAAGAAAACATCACCTAGTGGCCTAACTTCTCAAGATGAGCATCTCCAAATTTAAGATAGGCTGTTTCTCACATAATAGTTATCTGGTCTTCTCCTACACTCATACATAAAGTCTTTCCAACTTAGTAGAACCCTTTATGAGAGCCTTTAAGAATGCTGGGTCATTTCTGCGTTGCCCTGAGACATCCAAGCAAGATTTATTTTGAGAACTGTTTTAAAATGTTTTCATATTTCCTCAAGGAAAAATCATTACCTTGTCTGATAATTATTATGAACTTAGCACCAGGGTACTTATATCCCATATTGTATAACTTAGAATTTGTCTTCAACAAATCAGATTCTGAGTTTCATTTTTTTCCTATGTCCTTGCTTTATCCCCAATGACCTATGCACCTCTGTACAGTTACATTATGACTGTTTTTTCCTGCTGCTATTGAAGCCCTCTGTGACTTTTGACACTTTTGACCATTAGTTTTAATTACAGTCTATCTTTCTTGTTATTTGCTCTGTGTTGCCTTGAGGTCCCATATCTCCAATGCCATCTTCTGTCCTTTAGTGATATATTCTGAAACCTATTCTTTGTGTATGGAGTATGTTTCTATTAGTCAGAATAACCTGCACTCATCACCTACACTGTCATACAAATGGCACTCAGTTATATTTATGGCTCTTTACAGACACCACAATGGCTTCTGCTGCAATGCGTGATTGTTTTTCTGATACTAATGTTTGGATGTTGGCTAATTTTCTTAAGCATAATGCTGATAAAATGGAGCTATTATAGAACAGACCTCCCCGCAGAGAGATCTATTAGATATTCTCTCATCCTGCATGGTTTCTTGATTCTTCCTCTTTGCAAACTTTCTAATCTTTGAATTATCTTTGACTTTGCATTTCCTTGTAAGACTTATTTAAAACAAATCATTGTCTTCATAAGTATCTGGCAAGCAATATCTCATTTAAATGATTGCTACTATTTGCTAGGAAAGCAGACAAGACATAAACATACACATAAACACATGGATAACTATTCCATCATACAGATGCCTCTGAATTAAGGGGTGATCAGTAGATTCTTATTTTGATCATAATTTGTGAGTGATTGCTGTCTTCCCACTCTTCCACTGGTTCCCCATCAATCTCTGGATTGCTCTCTACCCACAGATTTAAACATTCCCAAAGGTCACCAAGTATTTCTGATTTCTGATCTCTTCCTACTCTAAATCTTTGATCCTAAAATCTCTCTGCTAACATTCCATTAAGGCAAAGCACTCCTTTTAATTGATTTCTCTTCTCCTCTATGTGAAACTTCTGTTAAGAATAGTGGACTGGGCTTTAGAAAACCTGGGCTCTGGCTTTACCCATATTCCAAAGTAGCTGTATGACCTCTCTCTGTCTCCATTTACTCATATATAAAGCAGAGGGGTTTGACCAGATAATTTTTAAGATGTTTTCCAACTCTATGTTCAATAATCCCACTCTATATACTCCCCTTCCACTTGCCTATTGCACCATCCCCAACAAGCATGACAAGAATCTCATTAATTAAAATTCTACAAATTCAGAATTTGTAATAATTCGAAAAAGTTCTAAGTTATAATTTTCACTGGTACTCTGAGGGTAAAATCCTTTGAGTCAATAGCAGAAATAATATTGCAGAGAAAATGCATTTTTATCACTAGAAGTTTCTGCGTGTATATGAGCAATGCATATGCTGAGAGTAAATTATCTTGAAGTATTTGTTAAAGCAGGTTCCTAAGGGCCTGCCTGAGTGCTGTGTATTTGAATGTAATAAAACTTCCTCTCTTTAGAAATATTCAACATTTCAGACGTTTTACTGCACTTCAATCAACTATCCTCTTCTTTTTCAGAATATAATGAAGCAAATTGAATTTCCCAACCAGATATGTAGCAAATGAGCAAGTTGTTTTGGAGAAGGTCTTGCTGGTCATTTGGAGAACCCCCTGCAGCTAGTTAATGAGGGCAGACTAAAAGGTTATGAACAATTTACTTCTTTAGATCCTTTCTGTAAAACTTTTTGAAGAACTAGATTCATAAATAAGTATAGGAATTGTGAGATAATATGCTCATTATATTCAGAACCTAGCCAGAGTACTATGCTTGCTTGTCCAATTTTATGCTGAGAGATATATGTGGAAAACTTGATCACATGTCATCAGGCAGCAAATGAAGATGATTTAGTTGGAAGATAAGAATATGTAGAAATATTAAAGTCATTGAACTTCTGTGATTTCCACAGAGGAAAGAAAGTTGAGATGTAACTTAATGTTTAAGTTTAATGTTTAATCATGGCACTGAAGATGGTGGCCATATTTCCACGAAAGAAAAAGAAGCAATCATTATTCTGAAGCAGCAGGGACTAGGTTAATAGGAAAGAATTACTAGAAAGTAAGGGCATTGTTATGTTTGGAAATGGTAGCTAACAGGGAGTATGGGAATCATCTTCTTCAAAGGTCTTTGAACGTACAACTCAATTTCAAATCAGTTCAGATCACCCAAGACTCATTAAGTGCTTACTACAGACAAGGCACTTAAAGGCAGCAAGACTCGATGGCTAGAGTGCTGGGTTTGGAGCTAATAAGACCTGGATTCAAATCCAATTTTTGACACTTATTAGCTGAGTGCCCTTGGCCAAGCCATTTAAAGTTTAGGGGACTCAGAAAACTCCTTTGCAATTATAAACCAAGTCATAGCCAGGATGCCATCCTCAGGGGTAGAGTGGAAGTTCTTGTTCTCCACAGTTCTCCACAGTGGAAAAAAAAATCTCATTCATTTATACATTCAAATATGTACAAGGCACTGTACTTGATGCTGGAAATTTTTTTAAAAAAAATCTGTGTTTCTGAGATGGTTTGTGTATTTCAATTAAAGCTGAGATAGAACAAAGAGAGGGAATGGTAGACCCCAAAGAGGTTGTTTGGACTTCTCATATCACATTATTTATTATTTTGTTGAGTTTTTTGCTTTTTAAAGATATATGTGTCTATAAAAAGTGGACACCAACACAAATTCCAGTTCTAGTACCATGTGTTCCTTTAAAAAGAATGAAATATCTAAACTGTTCCTTTTTAATAACATAAAATATTTTGAATGTACTGTATATCCATAAAGAATCCATTGTATAACCATTGACCTTAGACCATTATTTTTTAATGAAAAGTACCAAATATCCTTAGGGGAAAACCTTCAGTTGTGCATGCCCATTGCCTGGGGAGTTCAGTGGGAGATGCAGCTGCTTGAGAGCAGACTTTTTCTCTTTATAATACAATTAATTCAGAAAGTCTTGCCCACTCATTACTCAAATTACCAAGGGCTTACTCACCACAGATGAAATTGATTGACTGGTGCTTTTGCAGTTATATAATACTTTTCTAAGTTCTCCCACTTTGGTTCATACACTAACATTAGTCAAGACTGTTGGATCTTTATCCTTTCTTTGAAATGCTTAGCCTATCCTTCCTTTCATGTTTTTTGGACTCGTGTTATTGTTCACAATGTTAGGAAGATACTTTTTTCTTGAGAAAATAATACATGTCTAATGTTTAAGGCTTTTGCTTTCATTGTTAAAGGAAAAGAAAAAAATATGATAAGGACTAGGAAACAAGAGATATGAATAGAAGAGGAGGGGCTGGAATTGGAACAGGTCACACAGAAGAATGGATTTAAAAGCTTGTGCCAAACACACAAAGTTATGAATTCAATTCCATTTTCTATGAAATTGAAGGAAAAGGTGGTGATCTTAAAGGGGGGGGGGAGGAGGAGAGGTAATGAAGGAAGGACCAAATAAATCCATGAATTGGACATCAAGGAGACCCAGGAAGCAGGGACTGAGTCCAGCCCTAAATTCTATTTTTAATTTCAATGACTATTAAAAGATGTAAGGGACCCAGAGGAGTACACTAGAAACATGACTTTATTTGGGGTTCAGGACTTCCGCTCAGACCTTTTCCTCTGGAAGGAATTCTCTGGTGAGTAAAATCTCTTCCCCCCACCCCTCTCTGACATCTGGTAGTATTGGCCTGAAGGAGGGAGGAAAGGTAGAGGAGGGAGATGAAGAAAAGGTGGATTGTGGGAAGAGAACGCTTCGTAGTCTAACACAGGGACAAACATGTAAAGTCAGGCTAAAAAACCTCATGTAGGAAAAGAAAACTGGGCATCCCCTAGTGAAGCTCTTTGGCAGCAGGCTGCTGCTAATGCTTGTTAACGTTTATTGAAAGCTAACAGCACGCTAGATTTTGTACAGCACCCAGACACAGACATCGTTGCTGCTCTGTGGGATCCCAGTGTAAATTAAACAGACAACTGAGATGACTAAGGGGAGTCCCTACTGTCATCCTATTTATGTGCAAAATGGAAAAAAAATAAAAACAAAAACAAAAACATATGAAGGTAGGGGTTAGGCCTCCAGAGGTCTACCCCTAAAACCTAGTGTGCTTTCTCAGAAGCAAGTTCCATTCCTCAAACCTAATTTTACAATGAACATTGCAGAAGGCGTATTTGGTTTTTTGGTCAGAGACAAACAACATGGTTCTGGCTATCAGACTGGATAGTTTTTCACTCCCACTAATAGCATTTAACTTTTAAATTAACTTAAGGCTCAGAATTTATACTGTTATATGCTGCCCTCTTCTGGTCACATTGATTGCCATTGTCAATTGACAGCATTGCAAAATTCTAAAGACAGTTTGGGTGCTTAAGGATGGGGTTTGATTAGTCTAAACAGAAAGCGGAAAAAAAATCTATCATTTTTCTGTCCTTCCGTGCAACTGTATTAAATCTCTGGAAAAATCACTGCCTTTCCAATAATGAGAAAAATGTCCAATTATTTTCCTTCCTAACATTTAGAGTTATTCTCCTAAAGGATTAAGTATAAAATCCTAATTTGAAAGTAATAAGACAAGTAGTCTGTCTCTGCAGTATTTTACCGTTGACAGTATATTGGTTCTTGTGGAATGATCTTTTAATGTTAACCCCAAAATAGTTCCAAGTAGAGGAAAAGTGATTTTAAAAAAACGGAAACTTCTATTTTTGAACCATAACATTAGCACTTCCTAGTTCCCCTTTTAAAAATTTGTTCATACGCAGGAATGTGAGACTTCAAAATTCGAGTCATTTTACATGTCTTAAGGAACCTGGTGATAGTACTTTCCAAAATGTTAAAAATTATGTGAATTTGCTGAAGTCTAAAATAACTGCTTCACCTATCTCTACTCATCACTGAAAGCTCTTTAAAAAAAAAAAACCTGAATTTTCAAGACACCAGATGCTAAAACAAATCATTCAAATCTACCCAAAGGTAAAACCAGATCCCACTGGAACTATACTTAATGAACATTAATTTGAGCCTTTTAAAAAGCCATTTCTTATTGTCCATTTTAAAATACTTATGCTTCAAAATAATTTTAACTTGTTCTTTATGGCTAGGAAGTGGGAATGCAGTTTTATTGAAAAGAAACTGAGGTTGTGGAAGTCAACAGAAGATCCAGGCTTGGAATTGAGTGTTGCAAAATTTATCGATTGCTTTATCCTTTGGACAATACCTTTGCTCCTTTAATAAATATAGAGAAAAAACAATGCAAGTCCACATTTTGAAAACGAATTTTAGCATTTTTATAATGATTCCTGGGATCTTCAAAAAGTTTTTTTTTGAAAAAAAAAAAAAAACAAAAAGACTCTTGAAAAGAGAAATAATTTCAGTATTTAAATTGTTTAGCCTAAATATGCTCTGGAGTCACGCTCCACTGTTTATTGTTATTTGGGGGCCTTGGAGGAACCTCATGTGGCTTTGTGGTATAGATCTTTAAATTAAGTAACTGAGTTTAACACATCTCCATTTGGTTCCGGTTGAGTGAGTGTCTTCAGTGTATTGGGGTATCACATCACTTCCTGGACGAACAGTTGGTTTGTGAGAGAGAGCAGGTTTATTTAAAGCAAGAGATGCTTTTAAATAAGTCTTTGGTCACGCTGGAGAGGGGTCTGTTAATGCGCTGTGAACAACAGCCATACATGAGTGGGGAAGTCGGGGAAAAGAATCACTGACGCTCTATTGGCACAGACATAACAAAAGGCTGTTAATAAACCCAGTATTTCATCTGAATTTCAGTACACATAGCCCTGGCTGCAACCTGGGAAGGGTAAAAAAAAAATGGCTCCAGGGTAGAAATAAAATTAACTTCTCTTTCAATGTCTTGTGCTTTTTGTTTTAATTTATTCACTTGTCAGTCTTATGAATGCTTCATGAGCTCCAGCCATTGATTTCAGTCGCCAATGCTATTTTTCCTGTTTATTATAATATATTGTCCCATTGTTGCCTGCCGTTTGCGCTCAGTTAAATTTCCCACACAGTGCACAGGAAGCAGCTCCATGGCATCAGGCTTCCTTAGATTGATTCTCCCAGGGCTTGGGAGGGACCTGCCTGCCTCCGTGGTCTTTGTGCTGAGAGACCGCCTGAGAGCCCTGGTACATTTGCCGTATGGAGACTTCCTTCCGAGCACCTAGCACAGACGTTAGCCTAATCATGTCTGCTCCCACTGGAGGCTCTCCCACGCAGCCCCTGGGAAAAGGCTGCCCTTATCAGTGTTTAAAATTATGTCATTTCTTTCTTACATACGATGTTTATTGTCCTCAGAGCCCGCCTCTGTGGGAATGTGCTTTTCAAGGGCGACAATGGGGAACCACAGAACAAAACTAGGGAAATCACACAGTCTCGAGGCTTCATGCCTCCCAATCCTGCCTCCTAACGAGAAAACAAAACACCCGGTAACAATGCAAATGATATCTCTGCACTCTTAGGATACTGAATTATTTATTAATAAAAGCCTTACCCACTAGCATATGTATTATCAGCCACCCTAAATAGATATATAGGTCACACCAAACACCAAGAAGCAGAGTTGGGGAGAAAAACCTAAAGAGATGTTTTCTTTGTTTCTATTTTGAATTTGCATAAATACTCTTAAGCTTCCCTAGACAAGCATTCAGCACACTCCCCAGTCAGCCAGAATCCAACAGACACTGAATTTAGATTTTGGTTTAGAACACTTTTTTCAATTCATGAGAGCATCATCTTATTCAAAGCATAGTAGGTCTCTCACATTAGAATGAGGTCATTGATATGATCAGCTGCTTACATGTAACTTATCAGAATAAAGTTTTTTTAATGGAAATTTTTTTTTACAAACATATGGAGAACCAAGGACATTGGGAAACATAACAAATTAAATATGGTTCAAAATACTTTTAAAACTCAGGCACCAACTCTTTTAAAAGTGATTATTAATTTTCACTCTTACGCTCTCCCCCAAGGAGCTTATTATCAATTAGAATGAGGTGGCTCACAGATGAAGCCAATTTAACATCTACTTCTATAAATCCATTGAGGCATCTGCTCTATGTCCACAGAGTGTTTTCAAGTGTAGAAAATGATGGTAACTGTGGGGAGGAAGACACGAATTCTGTGGGGTGTGTACCCAGGGAACTTGGTTGGTGTTATCAACACCGATGATCCTGCAGGGAAAAAACTTCAATTTCTATTTCAGACTTGTAATTATACAGCATGAATCCTTTCCAACTGCTGAACTTGTTGGCTAATTTATGGATCTAATGAGCAAATTAATGAATTAGATCAGTTGAAAACCAAATCTTGTTCATTTGCATTAACAATGGACAATCCCCATGAGGTCTGACTGAGTCCTGTTAAATTACTGCCTTGTTTTGAGGCCTCTCTGAAGTATTCCCAGTCACTTGTCTGTTTGTAGAGTAAAGGAGTTAGGCCTAATACATTTCCATTTCACAGATTGGCAAATTGAGAAAGAAAAGGCCTGGATGTATTATCCTGATTTCCTACTGCTAGCTATAGAGGAGAAGAAAATCCTTTTTCTTACTCTTCTGGCAGACAATCCTGTCTTTGCCTTTTGCTTCCATTTATTAAACTTACAGAGTTACTAGACGCAGGATTACATTTCCTGTGGCTGTAGGTATGTGTTTGGGGAAACACTCTTCCCTGAAGTAATACTTCTGAGTATTTTTTTTCTTTTTTTTTCTGAAAGGGCTTATGCAGTACAATAGCTATACTTACCATTCTTCCTTTCCCTCTTTGCTCCGGAGTGTACTCTGTAGTTTGTTTTTAGTGACAGGACCTGACCAGAATCCTTGAAGGAGGAGACTTTCATTTTGGTCTGTAACTCCAATGCTTAGCAGAGCATCTGGTATATAGTAAGCATCGATAAATACTTAGTTTATTGAAAAATGCCTCTGATTTTACTTCCAATGTCCTTTTTACTAACTTTTCACAGGCAAGGAGAAGTCATATCCCATATGATGGCTTTTAATTCCAACCGTAAATCTGTGATAATGGCCTTGCTGATGAGATTCCTGGACTTTCTTGGCTCTGACTCTGAAATACCTTCAGATAAGCTTTCCCCTTGATCACTTCAGTTCCTTCCCCTATTTCATCCTCAGCATGACACAGTTTGTAAAGATTCTTTTATAGAAAAGACATTTAGAATCAGAGGCAGGTGCCCAGGTCCCTGCATCTGACAGGGATCGTCCAAATATTTGATGACCTGTACTTAGTGAAATGTTCCAGGCAAGCTCGCCTCTAGAGACGGCAAAGTTCTCTATAAACACAAGCTATTATTATTATCATTAATACTATAAGGAATCCAAGTTGGTGAAAGATAGTTCAAAGGGCAAATCATACCCTTCACAGTGTGTAGCCAGAGCCTTTCTGCAGCATTTGACCTTTGACCATCACTTCCTCCTTGAAACTCTCTTCTTCTTTGGTTTCTGCTGTACTGTCCCAGTTTTATTACTAGATCTCTGCTCGTCCCTTCGTGGTCTCCCTTGCCAAATCTTCTTCCTTTTCTTATCCCCAAATGTGAGTGTTTTCCAAGGTTGAGTACTGAACGTTCTGCTTCTCTCTCTCTAAAATACAGAATTAACAATATCTTGGAATTAGAAAGGAGCTCAGGGGCCAACTGGTCCAACCAATACCTGCACAGTTATCTATTTTATAACTTTCCTGGAAAGTGGTCATGCATTCACTTCCAACCATGGCCTTTGCCTCCTGAGGCAGTCTGTTCCCCTTTAAGGTAACTCTAATGTTACAGTAAGTTTTTCCTTATAACAATTGGAATTCTTTGTCTTCATAACCTTCCCCCATTACTCTTTCATACCCTAGGATACCAGTTCAATTCCTCTTCCACATGAAAACCTTAAATCCTTCAACTGATCTTTTTATGGCATAGTTTCAAGTCCCTTCAAGAGCCTGGAGAGGGTTCTTCTGGAAGCACTCCAGCTTGTCAATGTTCTTCCTGAAATGCGATGTCCAGAAAGGATATCATACTCCAAATATAATCTGACCAGGGCACGATACAGTAGTTACAATCTGTCTCATTTTAAATGCTGTGCTTCTATTAATGAGACCTAACATTATGTTGAGAGACAGCCTGGCATGATGGACATAGAGCCACTCTGGGAGTCAGAAAGAACTAGGTTGAGGGCCGGTCTCTGACACATACTGACCAGGTAAGTCACTGTGTGGACAACCATTTCACACTATCAATTGCAGCACAGCTGACAAAGTAGACTGGAAAGTAGAAGGGATTTCCTTTCTGGGGGGTTCCTTAATCAATGAAATTCCAGGTCTGGACCAAAACAAACAAGCAAACAAACAAAATCGTGTTAACATTTTTGGCTATTGTGTCACCCTATTGACACCCATCTGCCCCTAATCCTTTACCCAAATCCTCTATTCCAGCCTTCCTTCCTCCAAAATATGCACATTTCTGTCTTTTGTACCTTTGCATGTAACTTTTCCCTTTCTTAAATGCCCTCCCCTCTCAATTCTGCTTATTCAAATCCTTTTCCTCCTTCAAGGCAGATTTAAATTCCACAGCCTTCTTACGTAATCATTTTGATAGGTTTAGATGCTCCTGGAATTGATTTTCCTCCACCTCTTTTCACTTCTTGTAGTATTTGTTTCTTGGACAACCTTTGGTCATTTATCATTTGCTAGATAGAGTTGGCAGCTCAGTGGCTCAATGGATAGAGTGCTGGGCCTGGAGTCAGAAACAGCAATATGTGTCCTATCTCCCTGACAAAACTTAAAACCCTTGAAGATTAGGGACTGTGTCTTCTATGTCTCCACCTTGTTCACTGCCATGCCTACAAATATGATCGGATCTCCTAACCCTCTTCCTTGATAATACTACCCTCCCCAGCTACCTTCTAATATTTCTTGTTGTCTTCATGAATAAGCTTCTTAAAATGAGCATAGGATCATAGTCTGGGAGTTAGAACTAGAAAAGGCCTTCACAGATCATCTAAGGCCAACCTCCTTATTTATTTTTTATTAGTTTATTTACTTTTAGTTTTCGACATTCACTTCCATAAGTTTTAAATTTTCTCCCCTTTCTTCCCCCTCCTCCCCAAGATGGCATGTAATCTGATATAGGCTTTACATATACATTCCAACCCCCTTATTTTACATATGATGAAACCCAGGGGTTAATAACTTGTCCCTTGTCCTAAAGGTAGTATTACAGACTAGATTTATCTCCACATTTTTAAATACCCTAACCATCCCTACACCCATTGAATTCTTACCCATCTATTCAAACACAACTCAAAATGTTACTTAATTAACTTACCAACCTGGTACATACATAACTTTTGTTTTGCCTTAATCCATTGGAGAAGGAAATGGCAAACCACTCCAGTATTATAGGGGAGTCAAAATGTATGATGTGGTATTGTGAGATCCTGGTATAAGAGGAAGTTTCAAATAGCTTACTGGTCTTCTGGGCCCCGGAAGGTCAAATAATTATATTGCTATCAGGCATAATTGTTACCCTGGCCTGTTCTCAAAGAGCTTCTGCCTGTAGATAACTAGCATTATTATTGCAAGCAGAGGGCAGTACACTGAGTTAGAACTAGGGCAGGAAATAGTGGTAACCAATGGTGAGAGAAAAGCCTGATCTTTCCTTTTCCTATTGACTGATGCCAGGTTGTATTGTTAGTATTATAGACTGTACAGGTTCCTTGGTTTAGGTAAGGGCAGGTCCATTAAAAGGAGGAAAGGAAAAAAAAAGAGGGAAACACTCTTTGGGCTTGTGAACATATCCTTTCTGTGTCATTTTATTGTATAAAAATCTGTTTCTTTCTTTGGTGCCTTTTCATCCTAAGTTTTTTTAAGCGAAGTTCAAGTTTCTAATGAGGGAGTGACAGATATTAAAGTTCCTCGGTTTTTCCTGGGAAGGAGCAAACGGGTCAGATACACTAGAGACCCACAAAAAAAAATAGGAGAGTTACACAAGAATTTCAATTGTTTCATTATATATGATTGCTTAAATAAAAGCTCTGTTGGGTAATGTAAATCATAAAATGTTAGAAAACTGGAAGGTGCCCTACAGATGATCAGATTCAATATTCTTACTTTATAGATGAGGAAGCAAAACCAGAATAAGTGAAATGACTCACTTAAGGTTATAGAAGCATAGAGCCAGATCTCCCAATTTAGTATGAATTAAAATTCCACTTTCTGACTCTGGGCAAGTCATTTGGTCTCTCACTGAGCTGGTTTCATTATTTACAAAATGAGGATAATACATATATAAGGGTGGGAAACCTGCATCCTCAAGGCCACATGTAGCCCTCTAGGTCTTCAAGTACAGCTCTTTGACTGAATCCAAACTTCACAGAACAAACCCCCTTTATAAAAGGATTTGCTCTATAAAATTTGTATTTAGTCGAAAATCCACAGTCAAGGACCTAGAAGGTCACATGTGCCCTAGAGGCTGCAGGTTCCCTATTCCTGATACATATACATATTGATATATGTGTGTATATTTATAGATATATACGTATATGTGTTTATGTTTACACATATGTTTATAGTTTCTGTCTAAGGATCAAGTAAGAAAGTATATATGAACAGCTTTGTAAACTATAAAATGTTATCTAAATATATGCCATTGAAAATAACTGCCTCTCCACTTCACATTAACTCATTGGTATTAACCCTAAAATTAGATTGGCAGAATCATAGAATATAAAATGTTTTAAGATATCTAAGAAATTATCTACAACCTATATGAAGCAGGAAGCTCCCCTATAACACTGCTGACAAGTAATCTGTATTTATTTCCAATAATATGAAACTCGCTATTTCATGAAGTAACTCATTCCAGTTTTGGATAGTTCTAAGTGTTAGGAGGGGCAGCTTGTGCAGTAGATAAAGTATTGGGCCTGGAGTCAAGAAGAACTGAATTCAAATCTGGCCTCAGACAATTACTAGCTGTGTGACCCTGGGTAAGTCACTTAACCCTGTTTGCCTCAGTTTCCTCATCTGCAAAATAAGCTGAAGAAGGAAATGGCAAACCACTCCAGTATCTTTGCCAAGAAGACCCCAAAATGGGGTCACAAAGAGTCTGACGTGACTAATAGACTAAAAAACAACATTGTTAGGAAGCTCTTTCTCATAACGAGCCCAATTCATTTCCTTGTTATTCCCATTTCTGCTTTCTGATACACAGAAAAAGCCCTCTCCTTCTTTCATATAATTCCCTTTCAAGTATTTAAGATAATTATCACTCCATTCCAACCTCAAAGTCCTCTCTCATTTGGGCTGCATAGACTCAGTTCCTTCCCTTGGTAATCTTCTGTAATAAGGTTTCTGGTCTCTTTATCATGATCATATTCATTCTCTTTTGGACAAAGTTTCAGCTTCTCAATGTCACTTATAAAGATTCAGTCTCTGCCCTTAACATTGTTTCTCTCTATCTCTAAACAGCCATAAGCATTAGGAAATTTTAGAAAACATTAAATTGCTTTTATAAAAGAAAAAGGAGAAAATTAACCTTGTTATTTATCTTGGCCTTTATGAGTCTATAAACAGAGGAGTTTCAATTTGTTGCTCTACCATCTCCACGTTGATAAATGAGTTGGTGGTTTTACATTCACTCTTGGGCTTGGGCTTGTGGTCTTCACCTGGGAAGGGTGTTTTAAATCAATTAGACCAAAGGCCCATAGACATATGGTCATTTAGCACTTTGGCAATCTTTAGCATTGGCAGACTGGCCCTTCATTCTATGTTAACTATGTCCAACTCTTAAAATCATGTGACTTATCACAAGAGTATTTTTGAAAAGCCAGTATTATATGCACAGATGTTCAGAAGCTGAAATAAAAGCATGTATTTCTAATGGCTAAAGAAGCACAATAAAATTTTAAAATATTTTATCGTTGTTTGCCACTAGTCTAAGCTTTCCAAACCTTTGCAGTATATTCAGTGCTAGGTTTATTTAAAAACACGGTAAATTGTAATTATAACATGTCATATGGTAATCATAACATGTTATTTTGTAAGTTACTTGAGGACAGGGACTGTGTTTTTTCATCTTTCTATTCCTTCTCTTGCGCCCCCCTTCTAAACCAAGAGCTCTGAATATAGATGATGCTTGATGGATATTTGTTCAATGAATGAAATGAATATTATAGCCATGAATAGTGAATCTTCATAACACCTTTGCCTTTATTCAATACCATATGTATAAAATCACCCACATTTCAAAATATATCATTATGGTACTGATAGTACTTTAAAATTTTCTTTTATTTTTGAATGCACTCAGTTCTCTAGTATGATTCAAAAAACTTATGAGTTTTGTTTTTTCCTACTTGGATTTGATGCAAAACAAGAAAAAATTAATTTTTTCAGCCAAGAGAAATACTGTGTCAAATCATTTTTAAAAATGTACCTCATAAACAGTTTTCTTAATTAGGTTTTTAGACATTTTAAGTATCAAAGCAGAGTTTGGTTAGCCTCTTCTGACCCTGACTTTGTTCTCAAACTATTTTTTATTACTCATCTCAACATCCTGCTCCTGGTTTTAATCTTTGGCCCCTGTCAAGCAACGAGTCCGACCCTTCACTGTTCCTCTTCTTAGTCCAAACATAACTAACAAATAAACCAATAAACTGTTCTTCCATCATCCCCCCAAGCACTCAGTACAGTACCTTAGCATTTAACAGTTCTTGCCACATAGTAGGTGTTTAATCAATATTGATTGATTGATTTCTCAGCATCTTGGCAAGTCTTAGCTAAATCTGGGAATTCCCTTTTCTAACACTCTTTTTATGGGATCAAGCCATTTCCCTCCTGATTTTTCCTTGGTTATATGTTCTTCCTTCCATTTAAAAAAAAAGAAAGGTCAGTAACTCCATTGGTTTAGGTAACTCTTTTCTTGGTTGCTTGTTTTGTGAGGTAATTGGGGTTAAGTGACTTGCCCACGGTCACACAGCTAGTTAAGTGTCAAGTATCTGAGGCACCTTTGTACTCAGGTCCTCCTGACTCCAGGGCCGGTGCTCTACCCACTGTACCACCTACCTGTCCCTAGGTAATTCTTGTTGAGGATACTGTGTCTACCTATGTAAACTATGCCTATTATGCAATGTACAGTATGTTAATTGCCTCAGGCAATGCATTAAAGTACATGTGTTAGTACATTAAGCATGTACTAACAGTATATTTAACATGCGTTAAAATTTGAATTTTTGAGAGTTCCTTGTGCAGTATTTCTACATCCTCAAGATACCTTTCCTCTACCTTCTTCTCCAACAGGATCATGTATGATTGTACCATTACGATTTTATTTTTTAGACTCTCCCAAACCTCTTGAGACTGTTTTTCTTTTTTTGAGTGTTAGGCCGTGGGATCATATCAATATATTTTAATCTCTTTATTTAGTTTCATAGAACTCAAATAAGATATTCTTTACCTCTCAGCAGCCTTTAATCCTTCAATGTACTTACAGACAAATCAGACAAAGCGATGAAATATTCACTCTATGATTCCCATGGTGCCATATAATACTTGGAATGCTATTTCTACGTCTCTTATGTAAGGAATTGTGGGGAATCACAGAGAGCAAACATTCTGATCCTTTTGGATAAAGTTGTTCTCATCTACATATGGATCACATATTAAGAGGTTTCATTTTTAGCTATTGTTCTGCTAATGACCAACTTGGCATCCTTGATAAATCATCTTTTCTTTATTAGTAATTAAAAATATTCGTTAATTGACAAGGGGGCACTCCCTTTACAAATGCTTTTCACAATCACTCAACCCTTCAGCAGATGGCTTAATTAGAGGTTGGGTTGTTGTTGCTGCTGTTTTTGAGTTACAAAACAAAACATAACCTTGTGGACTTCTCCTCATGTTCTTCCTGAACTTAGCTAACTGTCCTTGAATAAGAGCAACTTGACAAGGCCATACTCAATACTTCATAGAACTCCGTATATCTGGTCCTCCACTGGGATAGCTTTTGAAAACACAAGTTTATCCACAACTCTGTGATTCACCGCAGTGTAACTTTAGTCTGAGTTGTGCTCAACAAATATTTTATTGAGAAATGATTGTGGGTAGAAGATTACGTTAGCCATTAGGAAGGATGGAAAGATGAGCTGTTCACAGTTCCTGACTCTAGGGAACTTACAGTGTAGAAATGGGCATAAGTATGCAGATAATTATTTTGGAAAGCAGAGTATGTATGATAAAGGCCGTAAGAGTACAAATAGAGTGCTTTGGTGATTCAGAGGAGAGAGGATAATATTCATTTGGGAGGATCAGTAAAGACTGCATAAAAAGAAGCTATATCGGAGATGGACGTTGAACTATGATTTCAATGATGAAAATATGGAGAAAACGTATTCCAGGAAGAAAGAGCTGAGAGACCCGAGTCATGGTGGCGGAATAAGCAGGGTCATGTTTGCAAAATACTGAATAGTTCAGTTTAGCTGGAGGATAAGGTACCTTTGTGTAGGTGAGTAGTGAAAGATAAGGCCAAGGAGATAGATGGGTTTGCTGTCCTGGACATGCCTCACATGGTATTTTGTCTATGTCCATGGACGTAGCAATTAATTTTTTTTAATTGAATGGCTACTTAACTGAACCAGCCCAATCAATTCATTCAAAACACCCAATGTCCATGTTACACGTAGACGCTTCTTACAATATACTCTTTAAATCTAAAGGAGAGCTACTTTCTCATTGTTTATTGCAAAAATAGAAGAAAGTGTATATGAAGCATGGTGAGCTCTTTGAAATAGGATTGCTCTGTAAATTCGAAACGTTATTACCACTTTTCAGGTGTGAATGACTTCTCCCATACCTTGAGAGTGTATGGTGAGCCAAACTATATTGCAGTCTTAATCATAGACATCTTTTCATTCCCTTCCTTTAATAACAATAGGATTCTAAATGAAGATCATTATGGGATGGAGAGACACATATAGATAGAGACAGATGGACAGACATAGGATAGCATAGAGATTAAAGAACTGTTTTCAATGACAGGAAGGAATGGATTCGCATGCTACCTCTGACACATACTAATTATGTGATGCTGGGCAAGTTAATCTCTCAATGCCCAGACAATACACACACACATATACAGTATACATAAATGCATCTATGTTTATATGCACACACAAATATGTATATAAGGATACATATATGTGCTTATATGTATTAATTCAAACATGCATAAATAGTCCCAATGTGATTCATGATGCATAACACACATTTCAGGCATATATAAGAATGCATGTATACACACATGTGTTTTATATGAAAGAGCATATATAAATAGATCTGTATTATACCGCATTTATACATGATATATAATGCACATACATGTGTGCATACACATGTCTGTTTTACCAGGATGTCTTTCCCTCTGAGTTAGGAAACAGGCACTAATGAAATACTTTGTTATTCATGTTTATATCCAGTTCTGACTAATCTCTTGGTAGTTCTGTTTATTTGTTTGGTGTTTTTTTTAAACAAAGCCTTTTTCACTTTTTTTTTAAAATAAGGTCTTTCCTGCTACTGTTGCTATTAGTAACCTTTTTCATGATTTTAGCAAGGGCTAGAAAAGAGACAATAACTGCTAGACACTCTCTGAGGTGCCAGAAAACCTAAGCCCAATTGGGTTTTGCTGTTAAGGCAGGGTTATCTGAGAAATTCTTAACAGCAATGTCCTGATAATATTTCCTCTTTCAAATGTAATATTGTGTGCCCATATGAAAGATAAAAAATCCAGGCTCTGTCAAAACAATGAACCAACTTTTAAAAATGTGGTAGCAATATGTGACTTTGGGGATTGGTCCTTGCTAGAGGCTCAGAAAAAGAAATCATTGTCACATTGGATACTTAGAGAAGAAAAATGTGAATGCTGTCAAGAGAACTGAAATTACTGAAGCAACAGATGTACCACAATGTCATTTTAAAGACATACAGTATATATGTGTGTGTTTTAAATAGAAGTGAGCCTAATACTATGGAAAGAGTGGCAAATTCTCCACCTTCCCTTATCTTTCACATTAATTAGCTAAAATCTGTGTTCAAAGCACGTTTCTGAGCCACATCTTCTTATTCTTGTAAAGTGAGGGTAACATTCTTATGAAAACCGTGAAAATCTGTTATTGTTCCCTTACTAGTGCTTTCCTTCTAATAACCTCCTCGAAAACATCCTCAATGCATGTGAAGATTATTCTCATAAAATTGTTTATACATGTAATGGGGAACTGCCCAATGAGCCCAGTCAGTACAAGCATGCACAGAGTGCCGCTGATGCAATTCCCCATGTGGAAAAGGTTAGGGAGCCAGAATCCAGGAGAGACGTGATGGTGTTTAATGGAATTTCCTTGGAGAGACTTTGGAGCACGTGTAGACATTCTGTACCGGGTTCTGGTCTACGTATTGAATCATAGCCTCTTTCATCAGTAGCAGTTGTGGAATTGGAACTGGAGGTTCTTCCAAAAGATATTAATCAGCTTCAGGCTCTACCTTGGTTGGGCCTCTTCTCTCAGGATATCTTTGGATGGCTGACTTCTTCATCCTAGGTGGCATCTAATGAGAAATAATGCTGTCAGTGGAGAGGTCTTGGACCTTCTCCCCATATTAAGGTAGACATGGTGGCTTTGGTTGATTACTCCTGCATTTGTTATTTTGCTTTGGGTGAATGAAATTAAAGGCAACATCTTGTGGGTTTCAAAAGATCAGGAGAGTGTGCTATCTGGGGTTTGATAGTCCAGCAACTGAGTTTAGGCCACATTTTGCATCTAGTCCAGTATCAATGCCACAGGGAGTGAGAAGCAACCTTTGGGACTCAGATCGGTGGTAGAGGAGATAAGGACTTATCCTGTAGCAATGCCACATTTGATATGAACTTGGTAGGACCAGTTCTACGTATAAAGTATGCTAAATTTAAGACCACTCTCCCCAGACGACAAAGTGATACAAGGGAGAGTGTTTTCCCAGGGTGTTGGGGGTGGGTAGGAATGTTTATACTTTTGTTTTTTACCTTCAAGTTAAGTGGCTAAACGGAATTGGGGTGCTTGACACTTGTGGCTAACACAAGAACACCCAGAATGGGGGCTCAGGATGGTGACTTTAGAAGATTCTCGAAGATACCCCTGGAACCCTGAAGGAAGATGAGACTGCTATCTCTCTGAATGAGTGAGGCCAGAGAGTGCTCACTGCGTATAAATGGGAAAACAGGCATGGGATGTTATTGATGGTTATTGATATTATCTCAATTGCTCTTTTGTCAGTACTAATGAAGTCCGAGATTTTTCTCAACCTTTAGAATCTTCCATTCCTTTATGCACTACAGAATTGATATCTCAACATGCTCTAAATTGTGTCACTGCCAGCATGGATCTAATTTTGGTATATAGGGCTTAAAGTAGCTGTTTTTCCATCTTTGTTCTTCAGCGATATCTATTCTTCCTCTGGAAGCACATCTGGGACCATCATGTTAGAGTCAAAATATAATGGCTCCTCTGTCCTTGGTGGTGAAAGGAATCAAGCTTTCACAAGAAACATTCCATACTAGACCATATCTTTACCATCACACGATTGACTAAAAGATGTAGAGAAGGTAAGATCTCGTTGTGCTTGTTTGCTTTCCTTTTATGTTATAAACAAAACTAATTTAGTCGAGCAACATTCTGCCCAAAGTGGGGGAGGGCTCTCCTCCAACAAGAAGTCTCTCATAGATATGCCAAATTTATACAATATTACTTGAAAGCATAGTGGGTGGAAAGCTGGTTCCAGGATCAGGAAGCCCTGGGTTCAAGTTTTGCCTTTGGCATATATTGGCTGTGTGATCAATGGACATGTCCCTTAGTTTCTCAGTGCCCAAAAGAACTCACTAGTACCGTAAGGCACAGAACAGGTACTGTTTTATTCGGTAGCAGAAGTTTCCTCATCAGGAGTTTATTATGTCAATGAAGTCATAGACCCAGTTCTAGCCCCCTTTATAGTATATGACTAGAGAGATGAACTTTTTCTATAACTCTTATTAGAAATATAACAGTAAAGCTAGCATTTGCATAGACAGCTCTGTAAGGTTTGCAAAGCAAACCTTCTATGTTATTTCCCTGGATCCTTACAAAACCCTATCAGGTGGATACTATTATTATCCCCATGTTACAGATAAGGATTTGAGGCTTAACTGATTTGAGAGAGGTTAACTGATTTGCCCAGGATCACATGGTTAATAATTGTCTGAGGCAGGATTTCAATTCAGATCTCCCTGATTACAAGCCCAACATTATCTAAAATGCCACACAGCTGGCTGATATATCGTGCAAGGAATAAATAAAACTGGGAGAAGGTGCTCACCTTTATCTTGGAGAAGATCCAGAGATGAATCAAAATGAAAACTAGGATTTCCTGTCTGATGCCTTAACTTGGAATCCTCGAACTTTAAAATATATATATTTTGATAATTCTATCTCAATATAATTGCATTATTTTATATGCCATGTATTTGATTTTTGCATGTAAAAGTAATATGCCAAGGAGGGATTCCATAGGCTCCAATGCCAGAGGGTGGCTGTAACATCTTAAAAAAAGGAAGAAAATTAAGGACCTCTGATATAAAAGGTGAATTCTCCTAGATATTCATGTTTGTGGATGAAGTGCTGATTGTATCAAGCTCCAGAACACTGTTGAGCCTCCTGAATGGGATATATAATACATGAAAAAGAGCTGGGCCTAACTATACAACCAAAAGACAAGTGGACCAAAAATGCCTAGACAACCTATGGAGGTCATTAAGTCGTATACACACATACATATATGGCATATGACTATGTATTACATCTGCATATATGGATAATGACATATTTTATATGTACACATACACAAATATGTGCACATATCCATCACATATGTAACATATATAACACATGTCAATGCCATATTATGGCAATGTGTGATACACACACACACATATATAAAACACATAGCATATGTTATACTATACGCACATACATATATACATATATGTGGTATGTGTATTAGAGAATTGGGTAATCTTCTCCCTACATTGCCCAAGTTTTCTTGACAACATACATGTGTATATACATTTGCAAATGTACCTTATCTGTTACAGATACTATAAACGGACAGCAGATTGGGTCCAGAAATGATTAAGAGAATATGCCTGGGTTGCTTTGGAAAATTGAAGGTTTCTTTATCTGACTCAAGGTTTCCCTCTGAAACAAAGACCTACCTTTTTAATCACAAAATCCTTATGGTGATGTCATATGGCTGGGAGTAATGAAACCCTACATTTTCTAAGGACTCGACACTGAAGGTGGTCACCTAAAGATTAATGGAAAGGGGCATGTTTGTATAAGTAGATTACAACACCTGACAGAGAAGTAGAAACGTACGACCAAATGGGTTGATCGTATGGTGAGAGGGAGGTAAAATTACTAATCAATTGATTTATTCCATTGACATTTCTGTGATGTCAAGAAAACTCGTGAAGGTACTCACTATGTTAGGAGGAACTCTCTGGTGTTAATTTGTGGGAGTATAGAGACAGGCACTGGGACAGTTAAGTGGTACAGTGGATAGAGTGGTGGGCCTGGAGTCAGGAAGACCGGAGTTCAAATGTGACCTCATACTAGCTGTGTGACCTTTGCCAAGTCACTTAACTCCTGTTTACCTCAGTTTCCTCATCTGTGAAATGAGGTTAATAAGAATCCTTCCATTTAATAACAGCTCACATTTACATAGTGTTTTCAGATTTATGAAGTGCTTCTTATTCACCATCGCATTTGAACTTCACAACACACTTGCAGAGAAGGAGTTGCAATTATTTCTACTTTATAGATGTTTCATATAAATAGTTTTCATATAGATAGTTTCATAACTGAGGCTAGAGGATATTATGTGACTTGCTCAGGATCACAGAGGTAGTAGGTGTCTGAGGTAGAATTTGAACCCAAGTCTGTCTGGGTCCAAATCCAGCATTCTATCCACTATACGATGATAAATCATTGAAAATTTTCTTTAAGAGACACCTAGGTGGCGCAGTGAGTAGAGCACTGGTCCTGGAGTCAGGAGGACATGAGTTCAAATCCGGCCTCGGACACTTGACACACTTACTAGCTGTGTGACCTTAGGCGAGTCACTTAACCCCAATTGCCCTGCCTTCCCCCTCCATAAATAAGTAAATATTTTTTAAAAAAGAAAATTTTCTTTACTTGGAACATAGGGTATCTAAGATGAACTAGACATCCCAAGTTAGGTGGAACACATTAAGACCAGTTGTCAGAAAAAAAAGGAATGAATATTTAGCCTTTCAGTATTCATATTAGGGTGAATAGTGTCTACTTAAATATATTTCAGAATGAAAAACAAATACTGTACTTTAGTAAAGCAGTTACATTTTATGACTTAGTATTTTCCATAATCATTTTAAAAAATGAATAACACATGCCAAGTCAAGTCAACAAGCATTTATTAAGGACATGCTATGGGCCAGGTCCTGTGCTAAGCACTAGGGAGACAAAGAGAGGAATATATATATATATATATACCCCCTGCTCTCAAGGAGCCTGTGGTTCAAAGACAACATGTAAACAATTATGTATAAAAATGGTATATGTGGGATAAAATGGGGATAATAACAGAGGGAGCTATTGGAGGTTCTCGAGTGGGGGAAGGTGTCATGGTCAGACTTGCAATTTAGGAAGATTAATTTGAAAATTGGATGCAGAATAGACTGGAGTGGGGAGAAAAGTGAAGCAGGGAGAACAACCAGAAGGCCATTGCCATAATCAAGGGGAGAGGTAATAATGGCCTGCACCAGGATGGTGGCAGTGTGGGAGAAAAGAAGGAGGTATACACAAGAGATGTTATGGAGCTAAAATGGGAAGAAAATGACAAATTATTGTTTTCGATGGGATGTAAAGAAATGAGGTGTTGAGAAGCATTTTATACTACAAAAATTTGCCAGTAAGTAGGTTATAGTTGCATTGGTAGTTGCTAATAAGTTGCACCACACTTGAAATAAGAGTCAATGAATAAGAAGTCATGAGAAAGAATACACTATATGACTAGAAGAAGAAAGGAGAGAAGAGTGAGAGGAATAGGAAAAGGTCAATGAGTTGGTGCAGAATAATTACCACAAATGATTTGTGTTTAGTTCGTAAAAGAAATTTATTACTGAACAAAACCATAACTTTCCATTTTCCCCTTATGGTGGACCTAATTTATCTAAATGACAGGATTTTGTTCCACTTTTGTCCAAAGGAATGTTGCTCCATTTCATCTGAAAGCATCTTTGGCTCAAAAACTAGAAATTTTCTTATGGAATGAACATTCTTTTGCATGTCCTGCTGATTCAGTTTAAGGGTCAGAATCAATAAAATTTGATAATCATTGAATAGGTATCTTTCTTGATCACTTTTTGATAGAAGAACCAAAAAAGTCATCTTTATTTCACACAGCACATCTGCTGGGGTGCCATTCTTCACAAATAATCACAAGGGATTTATTTCATTTTTGGTCTGGAACTTACAGATTTATCTGGCCAAACCTAGACTAATTAGACTCATCTTTTCTTGTTGTACTAGAAGGTATGGTTGGATGAGCCTCAGCTGCCCTGTGGTGATGAAAATGTAGTTCCAGCTGACTGCAGATGTTTTCACAGTTGTCCTTCTTCAGTTTAAACCCTCAAAACAAATAAAGTTTGGTCTCATAGTCTTTTTTTTTGTTTATCCTTTGACTAGAATTCATGTTATCTGGCTCTTATTAATGCACGTCACTGATTAATCTGTTTTTTTTTGTTTTATTTAAGAATTTAAAAAAAAAATTATAGAAATGATTACCTATTTCTGAAAAGCAGCCCAGACAATATTTTATAACTCTAAATTCAATTTTAAGTATCTACTACCTAGAAAATTACATTTTTAGGAAAAATATTTTTCTTTTTAAAATTGCTTTCCTTTCTTTTTATATTAGGCCCCAATTCTTGAAACCCATTTGAGGAAGAGAGGGTGCCGGGGAAAATAAGAAGGCATCAGAATGAGAGATTACATTTGAAGTGAGCTATTATGGTTTGGTTTTTGACTCTGGAAAGCCTGGATTTGAGGCCTGCCTCTAACAAATACTAGCTATGTGAACATGGGTAAGTTAACTAACTTTTTAGTTCTTCCAAGCAACAATCAAAGACCATGAATTACAGTTGACTTGACTATCTTCATCAGTGATGTTTCCTTAACAGGAGTTCCCACACTGATTAAAGAACAAGTCTGGACTGAAAAAAAGGAGAAAAGGAAAAGAAAAAAAAATCAATTGAGAAATGTTATTTATGAAAAGGAGATATGCCAAAAAAAAGGAACTTAGAGAGGAAGTCAGAAAGCCATAAGTCTAAGCTGTAGCTTTCACTTTACTCTTAACTTTAGAGATTTCCTTTTTTATAAAAGACCAGCTTCAACCAAATGTTGTAGAGAAACACATAATCCCTCCAATAAGATCAAAAGTTGAAATTTCTAAACAATCAGAAAAGTCAGAGAAATAAATAACACATGCTCCAATAAGCTGATAAGCAGGCAAAGTTATATAAATATTTGCAGAAGGTCAGTTCATCTTTAGTATACAGTTCCCAACTGACAAAACTCTTCATTAACTCAAGGTCATTTGGTGTAATATCATTGTGGTGCTGAGGATATGGAGACAAGAGCCAAAGTTCTCTACTTGCTGTCAGAAAACCTAGGTTTGATGTCCGATTCTTCTATTTACCATCTATGTGATCTTAACTAAGTTGACAGAGCCTCTGTAAAGTGAGAAGGCTGGAGAACATCAGTGTTGTCAAACTCAAATTGGGGAATGGGGGTGTAGGGGGCACAAAACTGAGTATGATGCCTAGTAGGTTATATGTTGACTTAGAAAACCACATATTAATATTATCTATGTTCTATTGTATTTTTCTTTATTTTGTTAAATATTTCTCAATTTCCCAAATCAATTACATTTTTATCTGGTTGGCCAGGCATGGTATGGGTGGATGTTTGGGACCTCTGGACTACATAATCTCAACAGTACTTTCTAAATCTAAATCTTAATCTTTTGATTTAACAGACTAGGTTGTTATTGTGGTGGGTGAAGGATGAAATGACTGAGGAAAAATGAGAGAAAAACTTAATGTGTTATTTGACCCTAGCCTTGCATGACTGGGAGGCTGGATCATCTCTATCTGCTGTTTAGAGACCCATAATTAAGAGTTGTGCTGACCAGAAATTCAGTCAGATGCGAAGACTGATGCAAGGAATTTTCTCAAAATTGTGCATCTCAAGCAACTCACATGTCTTACCTGAAAACTGGCCCCATTCTGATCAATCAGTCATTGTTTCCATGTATGTTTGATTGTTTATAGAACCTGGGGGGAGTGGGACACCCCTTTTTTGAAACTCAGGAAATTGCATCTATTCACTCTCCCACTCCCAAATTGGAAATTGCTTAATCTTTCCTCCAATTAGAAATCAGATTACCTGATGTTGCATTGTTTCCTTTTAATTAATTACTTTTAATGTATAAAAGTCTGTCTCCCCCTGTATTTGGGGTTCAGCCCTAAGCTGAGGAAGGGGCCTTGTCCCAATCTGTTAGGCAATTGGCATGCATTGCTTAATAAATCAATATGCTTGGAAGATCCTACTTTGATTTTCTAAGTCATTTTCTCTTTCCTCTGCCACATTATTTACCTCCTATCCTTCAGTTGGAGAAGCTAAGTGGCGCAGTAGATAGAGTGCTGCCTTGGAGTGAAGAAGACTCACCTTTTTGAGTTCAAATCTGGCTCAGAAGCTTACTAGCTTTGTATCCCTGGGCAAGTCACTTAACTCTGTTTGCCTCAGTTTCCTCATCTGTAAATTGAGCTGGAGAAGGGAATGGCAAACTACTCCGGTATCTTCACCTAGAAAACCTCAAATAGGGTCATCAAGAGTCACACACGACTGAAATGATTGAAAAACAACAAATCCTTCAGTTGCAAATAGCAGCCTCCAAGGTGATGTAGACAGTCACTTCCTTCCTCCTTGAAGGACATCACAGGATTAGGGAAAGTAGGACAGTCTGGTGAGGCTGTTCTTACTCTTTTCATTCCCTTGGGCATCTATCAGCTGCTCTGAGAGCCATTCAACTCTATACAATTCAACAAAAATTCCAGTGCCTGCCAAATTACATTTAAGAATGGGAAAAAATACATCATGCCAAAAAAGTAGCATTTTTGCACTGCAGAAAAACTTAAATTTTTATATAATCATTTGAAAAATATCACAAAATCACAGAATCCAAGCATTGGAGAGGACTCCCAAAGCCATCTAGTCCAGCCTATACACTTTCGTTTCCAACATTACCAATAAGTGGCCATCTACTAGCCATGAAGACCGCTGGTGAAGGGAACGCTACTCATTCCACTTTCGGATGGCTGAAATCCATAGAAAACTTTTCCTCACCTCAAGACTAAGTGCTTCTGCTGTTTCCACCTCTTGCTACTAGTTGTTCCTTTGTGGGGAGGGGGGGTGTCAAGCAAAACTAGTTCAATTCTACTCCACATGATAACCCTTCAAATGTACGAAGACAGCTAAGTCTTCTTTTTGGACAAGACCAACACAGTTCTAGCTATCGGTCGTTATGTGGTATGCTCTTCAATTCTCTCACTATTCTTCTCAACTCTTTCTGTATATGCTATAGCTTGGATGTCTTTCTTAAAATGTATTTTCAGAGCAAAACCCAGTACAAGTGACACGGACCTGATAAAGGCAGAGAATAATGTCCTTGTTACTTTCTTTATTCTCGGCACTATACTATCTCAGTTTAGCTAAGGAAAATAACAGCTTTTTGCCTGTCATGTCATATGCTTGGTTCATTGTCCATCCATTGAGCTTATAGTCCACTAAATGTCCCCGTTCTCCTTCATGGGCTATAATCTAGACATAGTTCCCCCATCCTGTCCTTGTGAAGTTATTTTTTTAACCTGAGTGTAGACATTTACATTTATCCTTAATAAAATTCATATTGATCTAACCAATTGTTCCAGCCCACAAGTCAGTAACCTATAGTCCACGGGCTAAATCCATTTTGCCATCTGTTTTTGTACAGCATTAAAAATGTCAACACAATTCTTAGTTCACAGGCCATACAAAAACAGACCATGGGATGAATCTGGCTTGTGGACTATAGTTTGCTGACCCCGAGTCTAGTCTATAGACATCTTCTATGTTGCTGACACCATGATCCTAAAAGGTTAGCTATCTCTTTAAATTATGTTGATGTTTAAAAAATCTGACAAGCATAGTATCTATGGCGTCAGCCAAATCACTGTTAAAAATGTTGGATAGAGTAGGGTCAATGAGAAATTCCTGGACTGCTCCCATAGAGGCTTCCTTCTCTCAAGCCATGAATGACTGCTTTTTTTGGGGTCCAGTTATTTAACCATTTTTATATCCACCTAAAATAGATAATCATTTTAGAGCTGGAAAAGGACCTGAGAGGTAATCTAGACCAAACTTCTCAATTTAATGATGAGGAAACAGATCCAGAGAGGATCAGTAATTGCATTGTCATATTTTTGTCTTATATCTCTCCTTTACCACAAGTATAGAATGCAAATTTTTTTTAAATCAAATCTTTTGACAAAATTTGAGAACACAATCTGCTATATTCTTCTATTCCACCAGTCTACTTACCCTCTCAAAAAAGTCAGGTAGGTGGCAGAGTGGATAAAGCATAAACCCAGAGTCAGAAGATCAGAGTTTGAATTCTGCCTCAGATTCTTACTTGCTGGGTGACTCTGGGCAAGTCACTTAACCTTTCTGTGCCTCAGTTTCTTAATCTGTAAAATGGGCATAATAGTAATACCTACTTCTCAGGGGATGGTTGTTGTGTAGGTTAAATGAGTTAACATATATAAAATGCTTTGTAAAAGTTAAAACACTATAATTATTCTGAAGTCATGCTGACTTTCAGTGATCACTGCTTTCCTTTTAAAGTACTCAAAATCATTTCTTTAATTATGTATTTTAAAATTTTATGAAGACTCAGAATCAAGCTGACTGGTCTTTGGTTTAAAAATTATGCCATAGCCTCTTCCCTTTTTGTGGGAATTGGGACATTTATCTAATGTTTCCTGGCACCTCTATCATTTTCCATGATCATTAAGAAATCACTCCTCCTGTCTGCTAATTTTTTTTTAGTTTAAAAGTTTTTTGTTCATTTTATAAGAAGCTAGCAAATGCCGTGGACAGAGGGCTGAATTTAGTGTCAGGAAGACGTGAGTTCCGATTCTGCCCTCAGATACTAATTATCTGTATGACCTTTGGTAAGCCACTTAACCTCTGTTTATTTCAGTTTCCCAGCTGTAAAACGGGAATAGTGACACCTACCTCATAGGGTTGTTCTGATTATCAACTGAAATAATATCCATAAAGTGCTTTGTAAACCTTAAAATTCTATATAAATGCTAGCTACATTTTTCCCCCCAATAGTTCAGAATATAGTTCACCTGGGCCTGATGCCTTGAAATTACCAAGGGAAAGGAAATGCTATCTGACTATCTTCTTCCTTTGCCTAAGGGTTTCCACTCAACGTCTAACTCTTTTTTGTTCTGCCCAAAGGTCATTCTCCTGGACAGGGAAAAATAGAAGTCCAATATAACTTTTTTTAAACCTTCTTTTGTTTCTCTAATCATTGATCACCAGCCTCTGCTTATTTGAGGCTATAGCACTCCTGACAATTCTTACAGGTCTACGCTACTCTTTGCTATTCATCCTCAGTTATTTGCCCTTTCTTCCACATGTCTTTTTAAGATCTGAGTTGGATGATGAGCTCCCAATACATCCTTATGTCTCCCTAGGCACTGCAACCTTTTTCTTCTTCATTAGAATTAGTTTTGCTTGTGTCTTCATAATTTCAATCTTGAGATTTTCCCATTCCATTAGGGATGACTTCCCTTAAAAAGAAAAAAAATCAGGCCATTTGATCCAATCCATCTTTTTAAACCCTTTTGGAATCATCTCTCCCACAAATCCCCAAGGTACATGTCAGTCTGTGACTGTTTTTCCTTTCCTTCTCTGTCATGAACTCTGTGACAGAGTGGAAATGTGTCCCTGAGGCTCCTGTCATTTCTTCTTCAGCAACCTGCCCCTCCCTGTAAGGCAGGGATAATAGTTTGTCTTAATGCTACCTCTACCTTGTGAAAGTTGAAATGTTCACAAATGCAAGTCACTGATTTATCATCCACTCTGCTTTGGGCAGGAGGGGATCTCCAGCAAATACCTACAGAATTGAAGATCCCCGTCACTTCAGTATTAGGCTTCTGTTCTAAGCTTTGAGTTCTTTCTCTGACTCCTCATCTAAGACTTTCTTTTGTCCAGAACCACAACATGGTGTACCTTCCTCCCTCTGTTGAGCTTTACCCAATGGCTTGCAATCATGTTGTCTCCATAATATATCTTCTTAATACAAAATGCTTCAATCCCTCCCCTTTTACTTATTCTGTTCCTTTAGAATAAGATGCAGCCTAATCATAAATCCCATTCTGCCCCTTCAGATCAATACCTACAAAATAAAATTTAGCTCCTTGTGTTAGGATCTTCATGCTGTTGCTTTGTGCATTTATATATATCAACAGCTGAGGCCATGGGTTTTCCTGATTGGCTCTCTTCTTAAATATTCTCTGCTAGGAATTTTTGGTCTTCTGTTCAGCTATTCTCGTGTGTTTCACCAGGCTTGTCAGACCTATGTAAGCGATTTTCCCTTCCTTGTTTCTTTTTTAGTTTAAATAAAGCCCTCTTGATTTGATTCACAAGACTCCAAGCAAATAGGTTTTTGTTGGCCTTATTGGGAACATTCCTACCTGGCTAAGAGCCTATTATTCCTGTATTTACAGTCAAGGTCCAGAAATCCGAATCCCCTTCTCAGACACTTTTTGGCCGGCTGTTGACTTCCTCTATTTGTCTTATTCTTCTGAATCCTTGATCTTTCCTCACTGGATTGTAAGCTCAAGGCCACTGATTATTCTACTTTCACCTTGCTATTCAGCCTTGGAGCATTATGTTGCTGTTGTTCAGTGGTTTCAATCATGTTTGACTCTTCGTGAGGGTTTTCTTGGCAAAGATACTGTAGTGGCTTGCTATTTTCTTCTCCAGCTCATTTTGCAGATGAGGAAATTGAGGCAAACAGGTTAAGTGACTTGCCCAGGGTTATATAGGTAGGAAGTGTGTGAGGCCAGATTTGAACTCAGGAAGAAGAGTCTTCCTGACTCCTGGCCCAGCTCTCTATCCACTGCACCATGTAGCTGGCATGATAGGTTTTTATTGAATGTTTGTTGATTGGTTGATTTCTTATTGATTGTTAAAAGCACTACCTCTACCACCAAAGCCTTTAGTTTTTATTGTTGCTGTCGTCTTTGCACACAACTGCATAATTCTTAACAATGTTTTCTAAGTTTCTTCTGGGGGTTTCATTTATCCCCACAAGAATCAAAAGAAGTGGGCTGGGTATTAGTCATCAATTTCGATGATTCTTAAATATCTTATATGCATTCCCTAAGATGAAAACTCACCTTTTTGACCATATTTGTAGGCCAAGTTTAGCTTATTTGGCAGACAGAAGCAAATAAAACAAAGGCACACAAAACACAAATTGAACTCTAATTACATAATCGGAATTACTCATCTCATTTCACCTTACTCTCACCCTCCAGACACTTCCCTGGAAGCTAGTATCCTTGTCAAATAACACATAAACAGTGAGTATCCAAGAATTACACAGGCCGGGCCCATAAGTAGTTAATGGTCTAATGTAAATATATACACATAGATGTTTATATGACCCTATATGTAAATACATACATGTACATACAAAGAAGTCTCTTTCCAAGTCTAAGTCCATACACTCACATACATATATACATATACACATGCACATGTATACACATATATTGCTTATGTGATTTAGGAATAAGCAAATGACCATTTGGTTTGATAACAGCTCTCATAACAGTTATTATGGGTTCAATGCCATGATTCCTTTGTATATTGTATCTGAATATTTGTGACAACTATATAAAGATTCTTACCTTCAATTTATCTGTTCTTTACCTAGGCCTTGTTTAAGAATGTAAAGGCAACAGTGGTGGGATGATAAGACAAGTCAAAGAATTATAGGTTATAGTGCTAGAAAGTACCTTAGAAGTCATCTATTCTACCCCTTCTTATTTTACTCATAAGGAAATTGAAGCCCAGAGGGACTGTGCAACTTGTCCAATCTCACCTAGTTAGCAGGTGGAAGAGTCAACATTTGAATCCAGGTCCACTGATTTCAAATCCAGTATTCTTTCCACTGCACATGGTGCCTCTACATTACTTAACTTTAGTGTCTCGTCTCTAAGATAGAGATAATAATACCTACTCTATCTACCTTGCAAGACTGCACGGAGGATCAAATACATCACTGATATGAAAGCACTATATAAGCTCAAGCTATTATTATTATTACATGAATTTATTTTTTCAATTAATATTGTTTGAGTGAAATCCTAAAACTTTGGGATTTTTTCCAAGTATTATTTCTCTTCATATCTCTTTGACCATAACTACTAATTTTAGAGTCACTTTCTGGAAAAGAGACTTAAAATATGTCTACTATCTTTTTTTCCTTTTAAAAAAGTTATTTTTTCCCACTCAGACACCCTTTTCAAAAGTCAAGTGAGTTTTAAGATGAGCATATCTCATATAAAAGGACATTTTTTCAAGTTTCAGAAGTAGAAATTGGCAGAATGCCTTTTCTCATCAGTTAGGAGAAAAGTTATTCCTCATAATGGATTCAGTTTTATTCTTCACCTGTGGTAAGAACTGGCCACTTTTTCACAGATGTTTTTCTTAGGCCATTGTGAAAACTCCTTATACAGTTTTAATTTCCCTTTCATCTTTCCTGCTAATTGGCTATCACATAGTCTTTAACCAAAAGGAAGGTGAAATGTGCTCTTGAATAAAAAAAAGGCAAGAAGTCTATACTTTTGATCTCTCTGAAGATTGAATATCAACCTAATCTAATTGAAATCAGTTCTTCCCTGACCTGAGCTTGGTGCTTATAACCCTTATTTAACATTCTGAACTAAATAATTTCCTGTCTTCAAGAGTTCTTTCTCCATATTTTGTACCTTAGACCATCTCATCAAAATGTACATATATACACACATTTACTTCCAACATTTTTAAATTCCCCAAAATGGCTCATTTTCTCGAGATGCTTTTGAAAGGTTCATACATTTCTCCTTTGTCTCTTTGATAAGAGAGCAGTTAGTTCATATTTCAGTTAGATACTTCATTCAGGGAAGTCCCTGGGGTACATAAAACAGTATAATGAAGTCTCAGTTGTCCCATTTCTTTGTGTACCTGCACCTATGAGTTTTTATGGGTCAATCAACTTGATCAAAAGAAAAGAAAGAGGTTTTGAGGTGATGTTTCAATAAAAGAGATACCCTGTTTGCCACAGAAGGTTAGGGAAGAAGAGAGCTTCAAACACAAGGTACTACTGAGAAAGATGAGTGAAAGTGAAGTAACTGAGATGTTTTGAAGTGAAAAATGAGCAAAAAGTTAGAGAAACATAACAATAAAATGTTTATACCGAAAGAGCAAACTTTTAAAATTGAATTTAAATAGAAACTAAATATGTGCTCTGAAGCCATATAGGTATGACCTGCTGCATGAGGCCCAGACTAAGGCATAGCTGATTGGACAGGGCTCTTCATAATTGCCATGGTTGAATGAGTTATATACTAATCTGAATTCATCAGTAAGATAGCAAAATGAATGGAATAGATGTGGGATGGTAGGCCTTGCAAATGCTGCTTTGAGTCAATGTTTCTCTAGACAGGCGAGATGAATGGAAAATATCAATATAGGCTTTAACAAAGGACGAGGACAGCCTACAACTGTTTCCTTTTTGCATACAATAATTAAAAAAGAATCAGACCTGATGTCTCAAAACTTGCCTTTTGCAAGACAGTTCAAAATTGAAGCAAAGAAGAGCTTATAGCGAGTACATATACATAAATGTTAAAAATATTTAATATATAAATATACACATATTATATATGTAATATATGTATATCCTCATTGAAAGCAATTGACAGCATGCTTGAAAACATCATGCTAAAAAGCATGTGAGCAAGCATACAGCCTTGTTTCACTCCATTGGTGACCGCAAAGGCACGAGAGCATTTTCCATTATCTAGAACCTGGGCAAGCATGCTGTCATGAAATTGACGTACAATGCTGATGAACTTCTCTGGGCAACCAAATTCATTGTTTGAATGCGAAATGCACAATTTCCAAAAAGACTATTTTATGGAGAGCTCACACAGGGAAAACATTCACATGGTGATTAGAAGAAGCGATATGAGGACACTCTCAAGAACTTTGGAATTGATTGTGTGAAATGGGAGACATTGGCATAGGACCGCTCAGGATGGCATGCCCACATCAGAGAAGGTGCTGTGATCCATGAGCAAAGCAGAATTGAAACAGCTTAAAGGAAATGCAGGATGTGCAAGTTTGGAGTATCTACCCCAAATGTTCACACAGACTATTTGTGCCCTAGGTGTGGTAGAGCATTCCGACCTTGTATTGGTCTGATCAGCCACAGTTGGACACATTGAATCTTGACTCAAGCATAGTGATGTCCTTTTGGTCCTCTTTGAGAACGAATAACAACTAACCAACCAGCCGACGTGTGTGTGTGTGTGTGTGTGTGGTGTGTGTATGAAGCATTCTTTAATCACTAAAAAAACCCAAGTACTTAAAAAGAAAGGCAATGTTGTCAATGAGACAAAAAAAGTACAGAAAAATAATTTAGACATTCTTTATCAGGATTTCAACAAGGCATTTGACAAAGTCTCCCATCATGTGTTAATGAACAAGATGGAAAAATATGAGCTATTTCAGTATTTCCCAACCTAAACTTGACTGTGAACCAGTAAAATATCTAAATTAACTACTCTTTGATAGATGAAATATCTAGGTGACACTGGCCTCCTTGACATTCCTCATACAAGACATTCCATCTCTGACTCCATGCATCTTCACTGACTGTTCCTTATGCCAGGGCTTCTTAACCCTCTTCACTTTTGCCTTCTAATTTCCTGGGTTTCTTTCAAGTCTCAGCTAAAGTTGCATCATCTACAAGAAACCCCCCTCAATGCTAATACCTTCCTTTTAAGATTTTCTCTGATTTATCCTGTATGTATCTTATTTGTACATAGATGTTTGCATGTTGTCTCTCTCATTAGACTGTGAGCTTCTTGAGAGCAGGGGCTGATTTTGCCTTTCTTTGTAGCCCCAGCACTTAGCATAATGTCTGACACATAGTAAATGCTTAACAAATGTTTATTGACTCACCAACTACATATATATATGTATATATGTAGTATGTATATATGTACATATATAGTATATATATATATGTATATATGTGTGTGTATGTATGAATAATCTCTATGTATAATAATATTTACATTTTTGATGAACTATAAAAAACATTAAACCTTTTTGGTTATATCTTTCATATCTGATATAAAAAATAAATCTACACTAGGAAATTATATTTCAGGATATGCCGGTTAAATAACATGCAAAATATGCATAATATTAGGAGTTATTTTTCCCAACTCTATGCCAATAAATATGCAAATCTTAGTGAAATAGATGAATATTTGCAAAAATATAAATTGCCCAGATTAACATGAGGAAATAAAATAATTAAATTACCCCATTTTAGAAAAATAAATTGAACAAGCCATCAATGAACTCTCTAAGAAAAAAGTCTCCAGGGGCAGATGGATTTACAAGTGAATTCTATCAAACATTTAAAGAACAATTAATTCCAATACTATATAAACTATTTCGGAAAATAAGAGAAGAAGGAGTTCTACCACATCCTTTTTATGACACAAACATGGTGCTGAAACCTGAACTGGGAAGAGCCAAAACAGAGAAAGAAAATCATAGATCAATTTCCCTAGTGAAAATAGATGCAAAAAATTTAAATAAAATATTATCAAAGATATTACAGCAACTTATCTCAAGGATAATACACTATGACCAAGTTATACCAGGAGTGCCGGGCTGGTTCAATATTAGGAAAACTATCAACATGGTTGACCATATCAACATAAAAACTAACAGAAATCACATGATTATCTCAATAGATGCAGAAAAAGCTTTTGACAAAATACAACACCAATTCCTATTAAAAACACTAGAAAGCATAGGAATAAATTGAGTATTCCTTAAAATTATAAGTAGCATGTATCTAAAACTATAAGCAGCCTTATATGTAATAGGGATAAGCTAGAAGCATTTCCAATAAGACTGGGTGGTGAAACAAGGCTGTCCATTATCACCAGTGTTGTTCAGTATTTTACTGGAAATGTTACCTTTAGCAATAAGAGAAGAAAAAGAAATTGAAGGAATTAGAATAGGGGAAGAAGAAACAAAGCTATCAATCTTTGCAGATGAGATGGTGGTATACTTTAGAGAATCCTAGAGAATTAAGTAAAAAACTAATTGAAATACTAAACAACTTTACCAAAGTTGCAGGACATAAAATAAACGCAAATAAATCACCGGCATTTCTATGCATTACTAACAAAGCCCAACAGAAAGAGAAATTCCAGTTAAGTTGCTGTGATCATTATAAAATATTTGGGAGTCTACCTGCCAAGAAAAACCCAGGAACTGTATGAACACAATTACAAAATACTTTTCACACAAATAAATTCAGATCTAAATAATAGGAAAAATGTCAGTTGCTCATGGGTAGGCCAAGTTAACACAATAAAAATGACAATTCTACCTTATTCAATGTCATACCAATCTAACCACAAAAAAATTATTATGTAGAGCTAGAAAAAACAATAACAAAAGGTCCAGGATATCAAGGGAATTAATGAAAAATGCAAGGGAAGGTGGCCTAGCTGTACTCAATCTTAAATTGTATTATAAAGCAGCAATCTTCAAAACTACTTGGTACTGGCTAAGGAATAGAGTGGTGGATCAGTGGAATAGGTTAGATACACAAGATGCAATAGTCAATGACTACAGTAATATACTGTTTGATAAATCCAAAGACTCTAACTTCTGGCATAGGAACTCATGCTTTGACAAAACTGCTGGGAAAACTGGAAAATAGTATGGCAGAAACTATAGACCAACATCGTACACCCTATATGAAGATAAAGTCAAAATGGGTACATGTAAAGGCAATCAGTAAATGAGAAGATTCCTCCCCACCCCCCACCCCCATTTGAATGAGCTTCAGGTGGGGCTCCAGGTGGGGCCAATGAAAGGGCAATCTGATTATATCTTTGCTCCCAAACCCTTAACTACTAGGTGATAAACCTATGTGGGTGTGAAGCCCTTAGCATCCTAAGGGCCTAAGGGGAGTTGCTAAGACCAGAGCCAATAGTAGGTGTCTAAGTTCTGGTCACTCAGATGACATTCTAGTTGATTGGATGACATCTAAGGACAGTATAAAGAGAGAAAACAGAGCTTGAAGAGTGGGATGTGGTGGAAGCAGGAAAAGGAGGCGCAGTGGAAGCAGAACCAGCAGAATCTGAAGCAGCAGAAGCTGAAGCAGCAGATGCTACTGAGAGCAGGACTGACCCACCTGTAGACCGGAGACTGCTGAGCAAGGGCTTGAGGCCAGTGGGTAATCCTACTGGAGGGCCCTAGTATTGGGGGAAAGCATGAATATGGTTTGGTTTACTGCCATAATGTTTCTCTGTACCCTCCTGATTATTATTACGATGCGGACTTATTGGGTCTGGAAGCTTTTGGCCAGGATATTGAATTGGGGACATTGGTCCATGGGTCTGCTACTTTGGAGCTTGAATAAATGCTTTAATTCCTCTGCCTTCTACTTAGAGAATTCCTTATATCCTGCAATTATGAACCATTCAGGCATATTCATGATATTCTTCGAAGTCATGAATTCTGCCTTTATGCTATAGTACATGATTTAAATATAAAGACTGATACTACAAGCAAACTAGGAGAGCAAGATTTACCTGTTGACCTGTCAGATTTATGGACAATAGAAGAATTTATGACCAAATAAGAGATAGAGAACATTATGAAATGCAAAATGTATAATTTTGATTACATTAAATTGAAAAATTTTTGCACAAACAAAGCCAATGTAACCAAGATCAGAAGGGAAGCAGAAAGCTGGGAAACAATTTTTACGGTCAATGTCCCTAATAAATGCCTCATTTCTAAAATATATAGAGAACTCAATCAAATTTATAAGAATCCAAGGCATTTTCCAATTGATAAATGGTCAAAGGATATGAACAGGCAGTTTTCAAAGTAAGAAATTAAAGCTACCTACAGTCATATGAAAAAATGCTCTAAATCACTATTGATTAGAGAAATGCAAATAAACACATCTCTGAGGTACCGCATCGCACCTATCAGATTGGCTAACATGACAAAACAAGAAAATGATAAATGCTGGAGAAGATGTGGGAAAATTGGAACACTAATGAATTGTTGGTAGAGTTGTGAACTCATCCAACCATTCTGGAGAGCAATTTGGAAATATGCCCAAAGGGCTATAAAAACTATGCATACCTTTGACCCAGCAATACCACTGCTAGGTTTGTATCCCAAAGAGATCATAAAAATGGGAAAAGGACTCACACATACAAAAATATTTATAGCAGCTCTTTTTGTGGTGGCCAAGAATTGGAAATTGAAGGGATACGCATCAATTAGGGAATGACTGAACAAGTCGTGGTACACAAATGTAACGCAATGCTGTTATTCCATAAGAAATGATGAGCAGGTAGACTTCAGAAAAACCAGGAAAGACTTACATGAACTGATTCTGAGTGAGGGGAGCAGAGCCAGGAGAACACTGTACACAGTAACAGCCACACTGTGAGATGACTGACTTTGATAGACTTACGCCTTCTCAGAAATGCAGGGATCTAAGACAAGTCCAAAAGACTCATGATGAAAAAATGCTATCCACATCCAGAGAAAGAATTACAGTTTGAATGCATATTATTTGTTTGCTCTCTAATTTTGTTTTGTTTTGTTTCTTCTTCCTCAGGGTTTCTCCCATTGGTTCTATTCCTTTTTTACAAGGTGACGAAATGTGAAAATACGTTTAATATGAATGTATTGTTGTCTAGTTGTTGTGTCTGTCCTTTGTTCTTGAAGAGGACCATGGGGTCAGGGAGATGATAACATGACTTGCAGTTGTCTTTGATTTGAGTGAGGGAGGGCTGTGCAGGGTCACCAGCCTCGATTTCTCCTCCAGAGCCATCTGGGTCCAGTGGCCAGATACTCATCAGGATGACTGGAGATGGCCTAGGATGCAGTGGGAGACCCTAGCCCTTTTAGGCTAAGTCTTTTCAGATTCTCACTTTGAGTGAGGTAATGCCTATTCAGTGAATAGGCCCCTTTAACAATGCAGTCAAGGGATGGCCTCTTTAATTTAAAAAATATCAAACTGGGAGGGGAAGACCCTTAGAATTGCTGGCCAAAAGAGAAAAAATGTATATGTAGAGACTATATCAGATTGCATGTTGTCTTGGGGAGGGAAATGGGGAGGGAAGGGGAGAAAATTTAGAAATCAAAATCTTATGGAAGTGCATGTTGAAAACTAAAAATAAATATTTTTTAAAAATATATGCATAATAAGAACATAGAATTTTTATGGTGATCCGTGTGACTTGCTGGTCCCTCTCTAATTAATAATTAGTTGCTAATACTTGGGATTAAAGATGTGACTGTAAGATTTCGAGTCAGGTTAGACACCAGCTGTTTGCTTTTAATTTTTTTTAAATTGGTTTCTGGCTGTTACTCCCAAGTTTCTTTCATTTTCCTGTGGGATTCTTTTCAGGACTTAGTCTATCTCAGCATTGACCTAGAATTGTCATGTAGCAATAAAATCCAGTCACTCTTTTGTTATGAACATTACTCCCACATTCCATACTATTTATTACAAAAAAAATCAGACAGCAATATTGATGAAAAATGCCTTGGGAAAAGATTTTAGGCTTCATTAGACCCCCCCCTTTCCAGCTTGCATCTTTCAAGTTCTCTTAGTAAGCAGCCAGTACTGAATAGTGCTAGGCTGACTGATTCTCACTCAGTATAACAGTCACAACTATGGTTGGTTAAGGATACTCTTCAACGAGGGAGTCAGTATTTTAGGAGGGCTTGCAAGTATGTGGAATTGGGGAAAAATTTGAACCCACCATGAAAGCCCATCAAAAATGTTTATTTTATAATTTATGACATAAATTATATATTACTATATTATTTCATTATGTTTATTATATTTTATTATAATATGTAGTATAAAATTATATAGACTAAATAATTGTATATAAATTATAATTGTAATTTAGAATGTTATTCTAAACAACAGACCTAAAGTTGTAGACAATCATTCATTCATGTACATTAGAATAGCTTAGATTTAGACAAGGATTTCAAATATATACCTTTCCTCCCAAGGGTCCATTGGGCAGCTTCAGGAAGGGTCAAGTATGGTCTTTGGCAGGAGCAGAAATAAAATGGTGATAGGACCTCTGACCTGTCACTAAATAAAAAAAGGGGGCTCTTGAAAAAGACTGCTTCTTCAAGGGGTATAAAAGTCTCATGTACTTTTCACTCTATGTCCTGCCTGTTGTTGTTCAATTGTGTCCAACTCTTTGTGGTGCTATTTGGGGTTTTCTTGGCAAAGATACTGGAGTGGTTTGCCCTTTCCTTCTCCAGCTCTTTTTACAGATGGGGAAATTGAGGCAAACAGGGTTAAGTGACTTGCCCCGGGTCACACAACTTATGTGTCTGAGGTCAGATTTGAACTCAGATCTTCCTTATTCTAGGCCTGATGCTCTATCTACTGTACCACCTAACTGCCCTGTCCTTCCCATTACACTTGGCCAAAATAGTTGATAAGTAATTATGTTTCTTTGAGTGTAAATAGCAAAGGTTTCTGTTCTGGCCAGAAACTCTGAGGGTCTTCGCCTCCCAGACTGATTCTTTTGTGAAGGCAAACTAGGCCATATTTTGACTCAATTCTTACCTAGCTTTTAATCACTAAATGGGCTTTGCCTCAGACAAACTGAGACCTGGGAAAGACCTTTGCTTGAAAAGGCCAAGGTACCCCCGCTCTATCATAGGCCATTGCCAGTCATCTTGACCTATTTCTTGCCATCAGACACCAATGACTCTCAAGGAGAGAGTGAAGTTAATGACTTTGCACAGCTCTGCTTCAGTTCAATCCAAGTCACTCATAAGTAAAGCCATCACCCTCCTGATGTTATTGGTCCTCTTCAAGAACGAAGGATGAACAGAAAATAACAACAGCCTCTCCCTTCACTCCCCTGAGAGTTGGAGGCAAAACTCAAATATTCTGTATCTCACATTTGATAGCACAGTGATTTATTTCCCAATCTTTGGGGATAATGCTTCTTTTTAGAGGACAGATGAACCCTCTTACCAAAAGAAACCAGCCTCCTCTATCCTGGCCTATCATAACTCCTGCTTGTAGCATCTAACATATTCTGAGTGGAATCTGAGTAGTGTTGTGATGGAGGCACATGGTTGTGTCTCTCTTTCAAACACTTATGATGACAACAACAGCAGCAATAAAAACTACACAAAGTTTGAAAAGCATCTTTCACAGATTTGTGATTTGTGATCCTCACAATGACCCTCTGAAGTAGGTGTTGTTATTATCTGCATTCTACAGATGAGATCACCAAGGCTGAGAGAGGTCAGGTGACTTCTTCAAGGTCAGTCAACAAATATTTATTAAGTTCCTACTATGTGTCAGGCACTGTGTTAAGCAGAGGGAGAAAGGCAGAAAACGTTCCATCTCAAGATGCCCACATTCTGAGGGTGGAGGCAACCTGTAAATAACCATTTGTGAACAGATTATCAACTGGAAATAATTGGCAACGGGAAGGCATTAAATTAAATTTAGAATTTAAATTAAATTAAATTTAAAATTACATACAATGAAAGATAAGGAAAAGCTTCCACAGAAGTTGAAATTTTAGCTGGGACTTAACGGAAGCCAGAGAAACCAGATGATGAGGAGGACAAGCATTCCAATCATGGTAGATAGCCAATGAAAATGTCTGGAACCAAGAGATGGAATGTCTTGTGGAAGGACCAGCAAGGCAGTCAGTGCCAATGGAGAGCACAGTATGGCGGGAAGGAGGGTAAGAAGATGCCCAGTGGTGGCAACAGAGGCCAAAGAGTAAATCAGTCAGCATGGATTTCATAATTGCCTTCCCAATTGCTATGTGCTAGCTGCTGTGCTGAGTACTTAGGAATCCAAGGGCAAGGAGAAAGAGAAGAGTCGTAACAACCAGGGCAGAGGAGAAGGGCTCTCTAGGGGTTTTGTTTTTCTTTCATTTAATTATAGGAAAATGCAATTACAAAATTGAAGGGCCACAGATTTTGATCAGGAAGGGACGTTAAAAGCCATGGAGCCCAACTGTATCATTTTACAGATGAGGGAATTGAGGCCCAGAGAGGTTATGTGAGTTGCCTAAGGTCACACAGGGAGTCAGGTCTTCCTTACTCCAAGTTCAGCATTCTATCCACTTTGCTATGTTGCCCATATAGAGACTAGCTTCAGTCTGATCTGTGAAACTGGGAGACTAGGTGCTAGTGCTGCAGAACTGTTTTAGAGCAATACAGGAGAGACAGAGAGAGACAGAGAGAATGAGAGAGAGAGAGAGAGAGAGAGAGAGAGAGAGAGAGAGAGAGAGCAAATGAGACAGAGACAGAAAGACAGAGACACAGAGACACACAGAGAGAGACACAGAGACTTACAGATAGGGACACAGACACAGAGATACACAGAGGGAGAGAAAGACAGAGAGACTGAGACAGTGAGAGGAAGGGAGACAGAGACAGAAGGAGAAACAGAGATAGGGACACAGATAGAGAGAGGGAGGGGGGGAAAGAGGGAGGGAAGAAGATGCTGTAGACTTTTTGTGCAAGCTTCAAATGTTAAGGAACAAGTCAAGAAAGGATTTGAAGAGAGAGTCCTTCATCAGAGAGGACCTTATATTCAGAGAAAGTAAGTAACTGGGTATTTACTGAGAAATTTGGGACTAATGACTCCTTGTTGAGGGTATTCTGGCTATTTTCCACGTTCTTTTGAATTGCATATTTTTTAAGTGCAGTCAAACTTTCAGTGTTGCTCTTCTTACAAAAATTGATACCCTATGTTTTCACATTCTTTTCCTTTGCTAATCTATCCCTCTCCTGGCCCCTCCTGGAGAGCCATGCCCATTAACAGTGAATAAAAAAAGAAAGAGGGCAAAAGATGAATTTAGCACAACTAGACAATATATCAGCTTAGTCAGAGAGTATATACCATGTTTAACACCTGTAGTCCCCGATGTCTTCAAAGAAGGGAGGGAGGTGAGTCTCATTCAGTATCTGGGCAGCTCATCAAATGGAGCACTGAGCCCTGCCTTTGATTTCTCCTGCCACCTCAACCCGTTACTGACGCATGAAGCAGTTCTCCGACCCTAACGCATTGTAGAACCTGTAAAACTTCTCTCTCTTTGTGGTGACCTTTCACCTCCTCTCCACTAAACTTCTCTTTCCTTTTCCTGATAGAGAAAGTGCTCCACCTCCATTCCCTCTCTGCCACTTAACTGGCAACGATATTGAATGGGAAACATACTATGGTATATTTGTTGAATGAAATGCAGTTGTTCTTGTTCCTAATTTTAAAATCAGGTGAATTTAATCTCTTGCATTTCCCTGTTATAACAAACAACAAAACTGTATAACTTAGTTTAATGTAATCCTGTGCCTGAGACTTTCTTATGATATGAAGGGCTAAAGTACATTCTGAGAACTTTTTTCTCTCTTGGTTCCTAGTAGTACCCACTTTGCAACAAAATATGTATGATACTTCCTTAGAATAAGGGCTATAACTGGAGCCAATTTGAGCTAGCTTGTAAGAGCCTACTACTAAATTTTCAATTTTCAGAAATCAGCTGTGCCTACAAATCAAAGCTTGGTTTATTTTTTGCTGATTTCTAGATTTAAGAAAGCATTAATAATGCAAATTAAACTTAAAAATTTGTGTATATATATTCGTATGTATATGTATGTACTTACATATGTGTGCGTGTGTGTATTTTTTCTTGAGAGCCCGGTTGTTAAACATTTGCCAACATACCCCTATATTGGTCATTAAACATTGTTTTAATGCAGCAAGCGTGCAGTAGAAGGCTCAGGGAATGAAGTTGGTGAATGCATGATAATAATAACAGTACCAACAACAAAACAACTGGCATTTACATAGTGCGTTAAGGTTTGCACAATGCTTCATAGACATTATTCCATTTGAGCATCCCAGGGCTTAATGAAAGCCCCAAGGCCAGGTAAGAATTAGAGGAGTGATGTAACATCTTGAGTGTTTGAGCTCCTGGGTTATATCTCCTTTTTAATCTTCTTTCTGATATGTGCAGTGTTTCTAGTGGGATGGGCTGGGGAGAGGTTGTTTGCTGCTTGAGACCTTTGATACTACATACACTAGAATTACAGGAATTGGTGTGATCCAGATTCATCCCAGAGCTTCCTATGTAAGGGTCTCAACTGACCTCACTTTCCCTCATCCATCCCAAGAGAACAGAACAGGAAAGCAGTGGGAGCCTGTCACACCTCTTTACTCTGGCACTGGGATTCAGAGGAGTATCACTCTGAAACTCAAATTAACTGAATGATCACTGCTAGCCCCTTCTTCAAGTGTTTTTTTTTAAACTTCTAAAAAAGCTCTGTATATAAACTCCACTTGAAATGAAATCACCACAACAGCTACAGCCTATCAGAAAAGAAATTTTTCTCTGGGCTGTAACAATAGTAAACAGAGCTTACTCTGAAAATGAAAGAAAATCCAAGTGAAGGGTGAACTTAAATTTGAGAATGGAGGCCTCTTTACTCCGTATACTTGGGGTCAGAACATGTTTTTAAAGATGGCACAACTACCCTCTCTGTTGAGGAATGGTCTAAACATAGACTATATTTCTAAGATTTATAACTTATTTTTACTACATATCTTGAATGCTGTCTATTTTGGCCAAAGGCTATTAAAAATCAGTACCTTTTTTTTTTAACAAAGATAAAAATTTACTTTTTTAGAAAAAGCAAATCTGAAATGTTGGAAATGTCCATTAATAAAATTTTTACAGAGGAGTGAGTGAAGGAAAGATTTAATGTGATTCTCGAGAAGTGAGCCACCCGGGCTGGAATACACCAGGGGGCCAGGATACAGAAGCAGAGCAAGCTTTTATAAGGTTAATTATTTCCTGGTCCTTCCCTTCAGAGCTGGGATTGGCCCCAGCTCTTCTGGGTTACAATGTCCTGTATATTGCCATTATGTATGTATTGCTCCTTGACATGATCTCCCTCCTGGTCATGCAACACACATACACATAATGAGACTCTAATTTTATGTGGGGTGTGTCAGCTACTATGCATGAAGCTATTAAGAATGCATGCTACAGGTCTAGCTTACTCTTTGCCTTCCTTTAAACTACAGTTCTACTTCTGAGAATTGTTTCTTCTTTTCTCAGCACTCTCTTCTAATCATGTGACTCTTAGATGTTTCTTTCTGTAGAGGACAAACTTTATATCTTTCTAACACGAAATAAAATTTTAAAAGGTTAAATCTAAATCCTAATATTTAATTATAGAATCCAGATGCTCAGAAATTGACAGACACTACCAATCAGAACTAGGGTTATTGTTTTGTTGATTGTCTATGTTTAAGAAAGTGATAGAGAGAATGTTAATAATGCAAGGTAAGCATACTTTTTTTTCTTTTGGGGAAATGATTATTAAACATTCTTCGGCACTGGAATAAACATTGACTTCTTCCCTTCTATACCTTGTCATATTCAATCAGTTTCTAAGTCTTATTTCTACCTCCATAACATCTATACTGTCTATCTCCTTCCTTCTACTAACATAGAAGACTACTATCCTTGCTTAGTTCATTATTGCTTCTCCCTTGGACTAATAGAATAGCATCCCAGTTTGATGTCATGGTTCCAATTATTGCTCAGTTGTTTCAGTCATGTCCAAACTCATTTTGGAGTTTTCTTGGCAAGGATATTAGAGTGGTTTGCCATTTCCTTCTCTGGCTAGATCTTCAGTACTTCTCCAGGACTGGTTCCAGGAGTTCCCTTTTTTCACTCCATCCTCCAAAGCTACCAACTTAATATTCCTCAGGCATGGTTTGAATCATGGCACTGCCTTTCTCAAAAGCCTCCAGCATCTACCCATTATCTGTAGCTCAACATACAGACTCCTCAGCCTGAAATTTAAGTACCACCATGATGTACTCCAAGCTACTTTTCTAGTATTATTTCATAAAACTCTGCTTTTATATCATTTGTCCAAGCCAAACTGGACTTCTAGCTGTTAGCTATGCTCAACATTCCAACTACATCTGTAAAATCTGGAATGGACTTCATTTTTACCTCTGTTTCTCATACGCCATCTCTTCCTCAGTGCAGGTGCCATCTCTTCCACGAAACATTCATTGATTTCCATCCCCCCCCAACAAAGTGTTAGTGCTGTCTCTCTCCTCAAATTACTATGTATTTGTTTATTTGAGTACATGTTGTATCTTCCTATTAGAACACAAATTCCTTGTATCCAGTCACTATTTAATTCTTTGTATGTCTAACCCCAAAATGTGGCATAATGCCTTGCACAGTAGGTCTTAATAAATGCTTTTCGTATTAAATATCAGAGCCAGAATATATTCCTTATCTTTATGCCTGATTACATTACTGCTTTATAAATGTTCTCAGTGTTGACCAGACGGAACTGGCCTCTGACCATTGCGTGGCTGGAGATGAACAAAGCAGTCCAGAGACAGGAGAGTCAGGGATCAAACAGAAGTTTAATTTCTTTTTGTTGTTGTTGTTGTTCATCCTTCATTTTCTTTTTTTAAAATTTATTTTTTTTAGTTTTCAACATTTATTTCTACAAGATTTTGAGTTATAAATTTTCTCCCTATCTCTACCCTCCCCCACCCCTAGATGGCATGTATTCTGATTGTCCCTTTCCCGAATCTGCCCTCCCTTCCATCACCCCACTCCCTCCCCATCCCTTCCCCCTTACTTTCTTGTAGGGCCAGATAGATTTCTGTACCCTGTTGCCTGTATGTCTTATTTCCCAGTTGCATGTAAAAACAATTTTTATCATTTCTTTTTAAGGACTTTGAGTTCCAAATTCTCTCCTTTCTTCCTTCCCCACCCACCCTCCTTGAGAAGGCAAGCAATTCAGTATAGGTTATATGTATATCGTTATGCAAAACACTTACATAATAGTCATGTTGTGAAAGGCTAACTATATTTCCCTCTATCCTATTCTGTCCTACTTTATTCAGTTTTCCCCTTTGACCCCATCCCTTTTCAAAAGTGTTTGCTTTTGACTACCCCCACACCAATCTGCCCTCCCTTCTATCATCTTCTCCCCCTTATCACTTTCCCCCCTCCTTTCCTGTAGGGTAAAATACCCAACTGAGTGTGTATGTTATTCCCTCCTTAAGTCAAATCCGATGAGAGTAAGGTTCACTCATTTCCTTTCACGTACCCCCTCTTCCCTTCCATTAAAACAGCTTATTCTTTCCACTTTTATCTGAGATAATTTATGCTATTCTTTCTCTTTCTCCTTCTCCAAATATATTCCTCTCTCACCCCTTCATTTTATTTTTTAAGATATCATCCCTTCGTATTCAACTCACCCTGTGCCCTCTTTCTCTCTCTCTCTATATATATCCATACATATATGAATATTACCTTCAACTACCCCAATACTGAGAAAGGTCTCATGAGTTACAAATATCATCTTTCCATGTAGGAATGTAAACAGTTCAACTTTACTAAGTCCCTTATGATTTCTCTTTACTGTGTACCTTTTCATCCTTCTCTTGATTCTTGTATTTGAAAATCAAATTTTCTGTTCAGCTCTGGTCTTTTCATCAAAAATGTTTGAAAGTCCTCTACTTCATTGAAAATCCATTTTTTTTTTGCCCTGAAGTATTATACTCAGTTTTGCTGGGTAGGTGATTCTTAGTTTTAATCCTAGCTCCTTTGACTTCTGGAATATCATATTCCAAGCCATTTGGTCCCTTAGTGTAGAAGCTGCTAGATCTATTGTTATCCTGATTGTGTTTCCACAATACTTGAATTGTTTCTTTCTGGCTGCTTGCAATATTTTCTCCTTGACCTGGGAACTCTGGAATTTGGCTACAATATTCCTAGGAATTTTCCTTTTGAGATCTTTTTCAAGAGGCAATGGGTGGATTCTTTCAATTTCTGTCTTATCCTCCGGTTCTATAATATCAGGTCAGTTTTCCTTGATAATTTCTTGAAAGATGATGTCTAGGTTCTTTTTTGATCATGACTTTAAGGTAGTCCAATAATTTTTAAATTATTTTTCCTGGATCTATTTTCCAGGTCAGTGGTTTTTCCAATGAGATATTTTACAGTCTTCTATTTTTTCATTCTTTTGGTTCTGTTTTTATAATTTCTTGGTTTCTCATTAAATCATTAGCTTCCATTTGCTCCATTCTAATTTTTAAGGCATTATTTTCTCCATTGATCTTTGGGATCTCCTTTTCCATTTGGCTAGTTCTGCTTTTTAAGGTATTCTTCTCCTCATTGGCTTTTTGGAGCTCTTTTGCCATTTGGGTTGGTCTATTTTTTAAGGTGTTATTTTCTTCAGTATTTTTTAAGGTCTCCTTTAGCAAGCTGTTGACTAGTTTTTCATGAATTTCTTGCATCACTCTCATTTCTCTTGCCAATTTTTCCTCTACTTCTCTTACTTGATTTTCCAAATCCTTTTTGAGCTCTTCCATGGCCTGCAACCAATTCATCTTTTTCTTGGAGGCTTTTGATGTAGGATCTTTGACTTTGTTTACTTCTTCTGGTTGCATGTTTTGATCTTCTTTGTCACCAAAGTAAGATTCTATAGTCTGAGATTTTTTTTGTGCTGTCTGCTCATTTTCCCAGCCAACTATTTGACTTTTGAGTTCTTTGTCAGGGTATGACTGCTTCCAGAGTGGAGAGTGCTCTGTCCCAAGCTTCAGGGATTTTTCACTGTTGTTTTCAGAGCTACTTCTAGGTACCTGTAAATTTTCAGTTTTTCTGATGCATTGTGGTCCAATGAGAGATGTTTATTGCTCTCCTGGCCTGTGCTCTGGTCTGTGAGTGATCTCAAGCACTCTTTTCTGCCATGTAACTACCAGGAGGACTTCCTCTCCACAGCCAGCACAAGTTCTGCCACACCAGTGCTCTTCCTCACCCCAGGACCACCAACCAGGACCAGGACCCAGATCCAAGCAGGGCAAAGCAAGAGACTCCTGCCTCAATGCCAGCAAAGAGATCCCTGCATTCCTGCTCTGATCAGCCACTTGATTCCCCCCACCATCTCTGGGCCTGGAGCTCTGGGAGCAACCATAGCTTCAGCCACCTCCACCACCCTGGGGCTGGGGCCAGACCACGCCCTTATCTCACCTAGGTCCAACAGTTTTCCCACTGACCTGCTCAGTTGTCTTTGGCTTGTGTGGGCTGAGAGGTCTGGAAACCACCACAGCTCAGTGATTCAGGGCTCTGAGGCCTGCTCTGCCAGATCTACTCTGGCCTGGTCTCTTCCTGCCTGGACCACACTGGGCTGTACTCCGCTACCAGATTGGTGTGATAGACCCTTCACAGCAACCATCCGGGTCACCTTGGGCTGGAGGCTTGTTTCACTCTGTCATTTTATGGGTTCTGTAGCTCTAGAATTTGTTTAGTCATTTTTACAAGTGTTTAAAGGGATTTGGGGGAGAGCTCAAGGAAGTCCCTGTTTTCATGCTGCCATCTTGGCTCCACCCCACAGAAATTTAATTTCAAAGTGAGGGAAATGGCTTGCAAACAAGGACACATGTGGGGTAGCCCCACACCTAGTGGGTGGGACCTGAGGCAGTGTGGAAGATCTCAATACTTTTACTTATGGCTAAATAGTGAGCTGTAGCCCTGACAATGAGAGGTAACAGCACCAATGTGACAAATTTGCATCATAACATGGCTTCATCACCAGAAACAATCCTGGGATTTTGCTGTGGCTGAGAGAGTAAGCACAAAGGATTGTTATTATGCCAAGGTCAGGGCACAGCTTGCTTGCTGAGCCTTAGCTCTGGAAAATAGTGCATCTCCTAATATCTTGACATCAGGAAATCACTTGTAACCAGATAAATTTAATAAAACTCTTCTCTTTGATATACAAGGCCCTCAGAAGTTTTGTGTTAGCCTACCTTTCCAAACCTTCCTCAGGTTGGTCCCTGTCTTCACATTCTGTCATCCCATGATCCTCTGAACTTCTCTCTATTCCTTAAACATGCATCAATTGCATGCTCAGGCCTCTTTACATTTGTCCACTCTGCTCCCTAGACCTGGTATCTATTACCTCTTCTGACTGCTAAATTCCTATCCATCTTTTAAAGTAGGATGAATTTTTAAAAAATAAACATTACTGATGCTTTTCATTATTATATCATGTTCATTTCCAAATACATCCTATTCAACTCCCCTACCTGGAAAGAACTCTATGTGAGAAAGATTTTTTTACAAAGAAAAAAAGTTCAATAAAACCAATCAATGTAATAACCATGTCTTACATGACATGCAACATTCCACCCCAGTTGCTCCCCATCTCTGTAAAGAAGAAAAGATGTGTATTTAGAAACTCATTTCTAGGGAAAAGATTGATAATTATTATTAAACATCATTTAATGTACTTTTCATAGGATTATAAATTTAGATCAAGAATGAACTTTAGACTGCACAGGATGAATTAGACCAGAGAGAGAGCAGATGTGGGAAAATCATATTGCAGGCATCAGTCATAGCTCTGAGTCATTGCCTCAATCCTCATCTCCCCTTGAGGCAAAAGTCTAGATTTTCAAAGTCTTAAGAAGTAAGTTTGAATGAGCAGAGAAGCAATGGGTTTAGTGAGTCTGAAGATTACTACCTACCCACATGTAGTTTTTAAACTCGAAGCACAGATGGATTTCTGGGATTTCCTTTATGGCCCACAAAAGACATAAAGACCAAAATGAAATGTTACATTGTTAGTTGAAGCCAAGAATTTTAGGAAATTTCATCAATCCTTTCTTTACTTTGATTATTTCACTTTTTAAAAAATTTAGCTATGTTTGTACTGCACTCTAGAAATCTGTGTTCTGACCAATCTTTTTGCTTTTCTTAAAATCCTGCTTATGAAGTTAGTCTAGAGGTTCCTTTCTCTACTCATTTTCAGATATTTCCTCTGATGCAGACAGGAAACAATTGGTTACCAATGTAGGAACCAGTTCAGAGTCACTAAATTAATCAAGAAGCACTTATCAGGTACCTACTATGTGTTGGTCCCTGTTTGGGAGATACAAAGGAAAAAGTGAAACAGTTCCTGGTCCCAGGGAATTTACTGGAATTTGGGAGATAATACATACATGTAAAAATACATACAATACTACAAAACAAGGCTGATTGTGAGAAGAAAGCACTGACATCCAGTGGCATCAGGAAATACTTCATGTAGAAGGTGGCACTAGAGTTGAACCTTGAAGAAAATCAAGAGAGAAAACAAGCAACTGTTTATAAAGGGCATACTGTTGCTTAGGCCCCATCCTAGGTGCTGGGGATAAATGGTAAATGTGTAACCTCAAAGACTTGACATTCTAACAGTGAAAAAATTATGTACATATATAAACATATCATAACTATAAGTTGTCTACCTATCTCTCTATATAATATATACAAAATGAACATAAGGTAGTTTGGAGGGATAGTATTAATGAAGGCTTCATGTAGAAGGTTCAGGTTGAGATGAATCTTGAAGGAAACCAGGGATTCTAAGAAGCTGAGGTCAGGAGGCAGTGCCAGGCATGGGCGACAACTATTGTAAAAGCTTAGGCATGAGAGATGCAGCATTAGGTATGAAGAATAGAAAGAAGGCCAGCTTGGCTAGACCAAGGGGTGAACAGAGGAATAAGGATGGAATGGTAAGTGGAAGCCAGGTTACAAAACAGAAACAGGTTGCCAAACAGAAGAGTTTCCCTAGGATTCTTGAGAAAATTGTAGAATAGATCATAAAAGAGATGGTTGGAAGATAGAAGCAGTAATAACAATGAGTAAGTATGACTTCATCAAAATTGAGTCATACCAGACTAACCAGGTTTCCCTTTTTTGGCAGTGTTATTAATTTAGTAGATGAGGGGAACATTGTGGCTATATTTACATAGGTTTTAGCAAACCTTTTAATAAAGTGTACTATTGTGGGAAAGGTGAAATGATATACACATTGGACAATAACTTAGCTGGATGTATTCAGAACTGGTTGGATAGCTAACTTTAAAAAATAGTTGTTAATGATACCATGTCAATGTGGCAGAAGGTCTCCAGTAGAATACCCCAGGGATCTCTGCTTGGCCTTGTGCTGTTTAAATTGTTTATTAATGTCTTAGATAAGTGCAAAGACAGAACACTCATCAAAATGTCAAATAATGAGAAATCAAGAAGGTAAGATAACATGTTAATGTCAGAGTCAGATCTAAAGTGATTTTAACTGCAAGAAATTTGGGCTAATTTTATTAAGATTAAATTCTATAGCAATGACTGTAAAGTCTTACACTTGGGTACAAAATAAATCACTTTTCCCAGTCCAAGATGAAGGAGCCATGGTTATTCTGTAATTATGGGAAAATATACCCTGTGGATTTTTAGCAGATTTAAAGCTCAAAATGAACTGGTAGTCTGATACAAGAGTCAAAAAAGTTAATGCAATCACATATTGCGGTACAACGTCTAGGAAGAAGGAGGTGCTAATCCTATATTCTCTGTCCTCAACGGGTCAGTTCTGGGTACCACAAAGACACTAACAAGTTGGAGAGTGTCCAGAGAAAAGTAACCAAGGTAGTGAAGGGTTTTGCATTCATGCCATATGATGATCTGGAACTAGGTATGTTTACCCCAGAAAGGGGTACATGATAGTTTTCTTCAAACATTTAAAGAGCTGTCATGTGGAAGAAGAATTTGATTGTGCTTTTTGTTTCCAAAAGGCATTACCAGGAACAATGGGTGGAAAATGAAAAAAAGGCTAATTTGAGCTTGCTGTCAGGGGGAAAAACAATAACTTCCAACAATTAAAGTTGTCCAAAAATGGAAATTGTTTGCCTTGAGAGGCACTTCTTTAGAATTGTACAAGAAAGGGCTTGATGACCAGTTTGGGGGAAAGCTACAATAAGGCAGTAGTTCCTAGTTAGTGGTTAGTGAACGTCTTGAGGGCTCATGGTGATGGTCCAGGGGTTCAAGCTGATTGTCCAGTTATGTTAGGAATTATATATTTCGTTTTCCTCTGTGACAATAAGCATGTTCATGATTGAAGCAAATTTGCTTTTGTGAGATTCAAAACTGTCAGCATTATACATTCAATGATTTTGAAGTCCATTCACTGATTACATAAAATTTTGACTGTTTCTGAGTAAGTATATCACATCCTTGTAGGGTCTCAATGTTTCATCAAGTTATTTTCAAACCACCACAGGGGTTCAACATTGGTCAGATGTTTTCACATGCCCACATTTGCATTCTGTACATGGCACCAGAGTAGCTATGTTACTGCAGAATCATACCTCATAAGCTGGGTAATCACATGATCAAGGTGCAACAAATGTTTGTATTCTTGCAGCACAAATGTCAGACTGTCTTAAAACCATGATTCCTGGACTTGAAAATGATAAGCTATTTTGAAACCATCATGAACCCTCATGAACATTCTGCAGAAAAAAATCCTTATATTGCCTCCCATTACAGTAATAAGGCTGTTTTCCAATTTAAATTTATCCTCCACTTATGTTACTATTCTTGTGTTCGGCAAATTTCTAAATGAATTGGTTGGCAGTACTGGTTTGTCGTTCAGTAGAGTCTCCATGAGAGTGTAGTTGGTGTGCTAGTGATAGAAGAGAAGAAAGTTATGTCTAAAGAGATTTTTTCCCAATATGCAATTGAACTTTAAGTACAATTAATAAAATACTTGTCCTTTGCCAGTAGAAAAGTAAATGTTTTATATATTAACTAGCTATTCTTTGTTTTATTATTCAGTTGGCTATTTAAAAAAAATTCCATCTCAGCAAAAGAGCTTGTAAATTGCTCCTATGGTTTTCTACCACATATTTATGGGAGTTAGCATTTTCACTTTATTCTTCTTTTAAATCAAAATAAACTTTACACAGAACCAAATTTAAGACTCTTTGTCTGGGGCTGAATCAAATATTGCAAACTGTTGTACAAGTGAAAATAAATTTAACATAAAAATAAAGTTTGTGTGTGTTTATTATACTATTAAACATCTTCTAAGTTGTGAATTGTTTCATTAAAACTGTTATTTATGACTCCATTAGACATTTTGAAACAATAAATTGCAGTCAAAAGAATGAAAAGAAGAAGAAAATGTGAAGTATCTTGTTAGAAAAAACAACTGACCTAGAAAATAGATTGAAGAGAGATAATTTAGGAATTATTGGACCACCTGAAAGCCATGATAAAAAAAACCTGATATAATATTTCAAGAAATTACAAAGAAAAACTGCATTGATGTTTTAAATTCAGAGAGTAAAGTAGAAATTGAAAGAATTCTCCAATTGCCACCTGAAAGAAATTTCAAAATGATAACTCCTAGCAATATTATAGCCAAATTTCAAAACTCTCAGGTCAAGCAGAAAATGTTGCAGTCAGACAGAAAGAAACAATTGAAATACTGTGGAGCCACCGTCAGGATCACACAAGATCTAGCAACTTCCACAATAAATGATCAGAGGGGTAGAATATAATATTCCAGAATGCAAAGGAGTTAGGATTACTACCAAGAATAATCTACCCAGCAAAACTGAGTATAATCCTTAAGGGGAAAATTAGACACTTAATGAAATAGAAGTCTTTCAAGCATTCCTGATGAAAAGACCAGAGCTGACCAGAGAATCTGAGATTCAAACAGAAGACTCAAAAGAAGCATAAACAGGTACACATGAAAGAGCAAACACAGGGCACTCAACAAAATCAATCTATTTGCATTTCTGTTTGGAAAGATGATACACATGATTCCTAAGAACTTCATCATTAGTAGGGAAGTTAGAAAGAGTCTACATAGACAGGGAACATGAGTGTGAGTTGATTATGTTAGGTTAACCTCCAAAAAAAAGAGCAGTGAGAAAGAGGGATGTACTGAAATAAGGGGGAAGGGCAAAGTAGAATGGGGAAGATTTTCTCACATAAAAGAGGCACACAAGCCAGAGCTTTTATAGTGTAGGGGAAAATGGGGGGAAGGGGAGCAGGTAATGCTTGAATCTCACTTTCATCAGAGGTGGTTCAGAGAGGAAAGCATGTATATACACAGTTATTTGTGTTTAAAAATCTATTTTACCCAATAGGGAAATAGGAAGGGAAGGGATGAGAGATATGGTTGGAGGGGTTGAGAAATAAGGAGAGCAGATTAAGGGAGGAAGTGGTCAGGAGCATAGTAGAATTTTGAGGAGGTACAGAATTAAAAGAGAGAGAGAAGGATAAAGAGATGAAAATAGAATAGAGGGAAATACACAGTAATCATAATTGTGAATGTGAATGGGATGAGCTCACCCATAAAACAGAAGTCAATAGCAGAATAGTTTAGAAACCAGAATCCAATAATATGTTGTTTATAAGAGGCACACTTGAAACACACAGAGTTAAAATAAAGGGTTAAAGCAGAATCTATTATGCTTCACTTGAAGTAAAAACGAAAACAATCATGATCTCAGACAAAGCAAAAGCAAAAATAAACTTAATTAAAAGGGATAAGCAGGGAAACTATATTTTACTTACTGTAGACAACGAAGTAATATCAAAATTTGAACAATATTCTTTGATAAAGACCTTATTTCTCAAATGTATAATGATTATTGAACTAAGTCAAATTTATAAAAATAAGAGCCATTCCCCAATAGACAAATAGTCAAAGGATATGAACAAGCAGTTTTCAGAAGAAGAACTCAAAGCTGTCTATAGTCACATGAAAAAATCACTATTGATGAGGAAAATGCAAATTAAAACAGCTCTCAGGTACTACCTCACACCTATCAGAAACGACAAATGCTGGTGAGGATGAGGGAAAATAGGTATACTAATAAAGTGTTGGTGGAGTTGTGAATTGGTCTAACCATTCTAAGAACAATTTGGGACTCTGCCCAGAGATCTATAAAATCATGCATACCATTTGGCTGAGCAATAGCACTACTAGGTTTGTACCCCAAAGAGATCAAAGAAAAAGGAAAAGGGCCTATATGAACAAAAATATTTATAGCTGCTCTTTTTGTGGTGGAAAAGAATTGGAAATTGAAGAGATGCTCATCAATTGGGGAATGGCTGAAAAAGTTGTGGCATATGATTGTGATGGAATGCTATTACGCAGTATGTAATGATGAGAGAGCTGGTTTCAGGAAGAAAACAAAATAAAACATGGAGAGAGCTATAGGAATTGATGCAAACTGAGGTGAGAAGAGCTGGGAGATCGTTGTGCACAGTGGAAACAATGTTGTGGTAATGATCAACTGTGAAAGACTTGATTATTCTTGTTAATGCAGTGGTCCAGGACAGTTCTACCTCCAGAGAGAGAACACTGGTGTACTCAGAGTGCCCAATGTAGCTTTCTTTTCATTTCTTTTCTTTTCTTTTCTTTTCTTTTCTTTTCTTTTCTTTTCTTTTCTTTTCTTTTCTCTCTCTTTCTTTCTTCCTTTCTTTTTTTCTTTCTTTCCTTCTTTATCTTTATCTTCCTTCCTTCCTTCCTTCCTTCCTTCCTTTCTTTCTTTCTTTCTTTCTTTCTTTCTTTCTTTCTTTCTTTCTTTCTTTCTTCCTTCTTTCTTTCTTTCCTTCCTTCCTTCCTTCCCTCTCTCTTTTATGCTTTATGGCTGATACAGAAATGTGTCTTGCATGATTTCACATGTATGGTTGATATTAGTGAGTGGAGGGTGCTATGGGGAGGAAGGGAGGAAGAAAACTTGGAACTCAAAATTTAAAAGCAAGGGTATGTTGAAAATAAATAAATAATAAATAAAAAGAAATGAAATAAAAATGTAATGTATATTAAACAAAATTTGTAAAAATGTAAAGAAATTTAATATGAAATCTTGCAGATAATAGTAAGCATATGAGGTTTTGTTGGATTGCTTTAAATTATTATTTGTAATCTATAATTAGATATTTATAATTTCATATTTTAAGTTTTCAAAATTATAGAAAAATAAAATTTCATATTTTATTATTGTAACTACATAAGGCAAATTTTAATTTGGAGCTTTTGAGGCCAAAAGTCATGATTGTATCATCATAGTCATTGTAAGCACTTAATGAATAAATCTAAAAGAGTATTATAGGTAGTATATTAAGTTGCCCTGGGTTTTCACAATACATTTTGTTGTTGATGAAAGGGCTTCTTGGAACAAAAAATGTTGGGAACCATTACAGTAGGGATTCCTGTCATACATAGATTAGATTTGGTAGCAGTTAAGGTCCCTTTCAACTTCCAAATTCTGCAATTTTCTGCAATTATATTTGATCTTGAAGCTAATAGGAGCCTCTGAAATTAAATGAGCAAAGAGGTAACGTGGTCAAATTTGTGCTTTAGGAAATTCAGTGTAGCATCAGCATGTGTATAGTAAGATCAAAAAGTAATTGTAAAAAAGATAAAAATCAATACCAAATCAGAAGAAAGGTTAAAAACCAGAATACTAATTTTACATATTCCAAAGAAGCGATTGATAGTGAAAAATTGGAACAGGACAAAGAAAAAAATTTGATAGTAACTATCACCATTTCCCACAGAAATATAACTAATGTAAAGCAGTAACCATTGTGAAGAGGTCCATGGTGTCCTCAACCGTGTCCTTGAGGAAATACTTTGTCTCCTCGACAAGAACAGAGGCAAGGTAACCAAGGGCAATATCGCTGTAGAACATAATCTCATTTCCAAATGTTATGAAGAAGAATGGTTGAAGATTGCAAGCAATATTGTCTCACAAGATAGCAAAGAAAGGGAAAGTGAGTTTACAGAAAATCTGTCATAAGATTCAGCTTACCCAGACAATTATAGAGCATTTATAGAAAAAACTGGAAGGGGGTTATAAATGGAAAAGATTTGCAAGGATTTCTGTAACGAATTATTTACATCACTGATGACTATGGAATCACCACATTTGGATTCTATCATTTCAAGCATAAAGAATATTTATTAAGGCACTATAATAGTAATCAGAGCAGGAATTTTTGCTGTTCTTCTCTTTTGGGATGCTAAGGCTAACAAGTGCCTTTAATGAGTCTGGCCTTTGTTTGAATGGGGCAGGTAAAGTGGGATCTTTTTTGTCTTGAAAAGTTTCTCAGCACTAAGACAATCAGGAGTCATTGATTTGTATACGATGTGGTGCTCCAGATTGAGGAACTTTTCCACACACTCAAGCCCCCAGGGCCCTGAACACTGTATATGTATGGAAGGTTAGCATTTGACTTTTGGGGGTACACTCATTGAAAGAGTGATGAGACTCTGGGCAAGCCGTTGAAACAGCTCCCCTCCCCTGGCTTTGATAACCCAGATGTTGGTGCTTTTCTGGTAACTATGTATTGCTATGGATAGACTGGTTTGTGTTATTTGCTCTGTTTATATAATGTATGCATGTAATTTCTGTTTGTATTTGCTGTGAAGTTCAGGGGGCTGATCTTTGCCCTTTGAACCGAGAGAATGATATATGTATGTTTAATTAAACTGTGATTGTTAACCCCTTAAAGTTGCTTTCCTTAGAAAAGAAGATCAGAGGATCTTTATTAGCAGCCCTTCTGTGTGCTGGTGCTTTTGATCTTACACAGACACAGTAGCCACTGGCAACATTGTTGTAACAGACACTGTACATTGGTGCTGACCTCAAAATGCTTCCATTCTATAAGAAATGAAATTACATTTATAAAGAAGTCAAAATTGCCCCAAAGGACACAAAAAGAGGGGAAAGTAGTCAGATCAGAACAAACACAGAGAAGAAATCCATGCTAAAGTGATGCAAATTTGAAAAAAAATTAGGGATTGATTTTCAAGATAATTACTCTGGTAGAGTTAGAAAACATCCTCTTCCTTGTTAGCCTTAATAGCTTAACTAAGCACAAACATGTCTCAATCAATTACTCATAGACCTCCAAAGTACAATGACAATTCAACAATACTTTGTCCTTGACACAAAATTCCATCTTTTCCAACATTACTGATGTACTGTGATTAGGCTGTGAACAGTATTAACAAAAGTCTTCAAAGGACCAGAAGTGTGGGTCCATGACCTAAGTAGAATAAAAGGATTTCTGGTGGTGATAAGTAGGATGTATTTTATGGAATTGACCAAAAAGAAGGGCGAGAAGGACATCATTAATGAAATGTATAATCAGAAAAGAAGGGTTCCTGGTCATGTACAACAAGATGGACAGTTTGATTGCTATATTGGTACCCATGGAATATTAAAAGGAACAAGAGGAAGGCATGCAAAAACAAGTATTTCACAAGGTAAAAGGTATATAAAAACTTTAGTGTGAGCTACTGGTGGGAATACCTGTATGATGAGATCACAGATCTATTAATGTATCACCTTACTGGAATTTAAATTCCTTAAGAGTGGGATCTATGGCAGAACTAAATTTTGTACTTTACCTAGACCTAGGATGGAATTTGTAGACAGCAGCCTCTTATCAACTGTATTATATCATAATGAGTGATTGATGAAAATAATAGCATTCATATAATGCTCTAAGTTTTGTGATGCACTTTACATATATTATTATATTTGATCTTAACAACAGCCCTGTATTGCATCTAGCTAGACAGGCATAACAACCACAAGCTTTACAGGGAATCAATCTCCAAATCAGCAAGGAGAAGGATAAAAACCAATGAAACTGAACTCTCCCATCTTATCTTTTCCCCCCAGTTCAAAAGGGCAATAGTCCCCAAATTTAAAACTTGCAAAAAAGGGAAATCATTAATCACTTAGAAATACAAAAGTATTCTTCACTCTCCTTTTGTTGTTTTTCTTCCTTTCCCCATGTTTAAGAGCACAACTGGCTCTGCACATAGAGTAAAGCCAATGCTTAAACTCTTTTTTGCTCTAAGCTGAAGGAAATGGCAGTGTAGGACCCATTAAATTTCATAATTGTCATCCAATGTAAAATTTGCTAACCCAACCACCTGTATTTTATCGAGAAAATATTAGGAGAAAGAGAGGAAATTATGTAAATGAATGGGAATGTAGAAAACAAAATGTGCATATATTGACCTATAACAATAGAAATATGAATTCATATTTTAACCAGATTTTTTTTCTTTCCTAGTGCAGTTTGGTTTATGCTTGTCTATGCTCAGAGACATAAAACTAATATGGTAAAATATTCTTACCTATGTGAAGAGGATAATAACATTCCCCCTGAGTTACAGATTAAAACCTATTAGATTTCATAAATTATAAAAAGGTAGCACTTCCTTTCCCAATTTGCTTGTGCCTAAAATCTCACCTAGTTTATTACTTGGGTGTGACTAGGATATGAGCAAGTTTTCCTGGTTCCTGGAACTATGAAAAATGGGCAGATCTGAGTTGTCTGCAGCATAAGATTAAAGACTGAATCCTAATGAAATGGTTACATTACCTTTTAGAAGTCTGGGCTATTGGAGGCATCCATGAGACACAGAAATGCTAGTGCTAAAATGGACCAGTAACAAAGAGACTGTTGCTCAGTGTTATTAACCTTTGTTGAATATTTAAAGATACAGCTTTTATAAATAGAACCTTGATGAGAAAACATCCAACTAAGTTATTTTTGTTCCTTTATGTATGTAAACTTGTGTATATTTTGTTTTTGAGCATGAATGTAACTTCAACAACCATTACTGGAGCTCCTACTACATACAAAATAATGTAGTAAGTGTTGGGAGTAGGAAAGCTAAAATAAAAGCAGTTCTTTCCCTGAATCGGCAGTTTATAATCTAGTGTGAAGATAGGATATGTACACAAAAATCATGATGTGATGAGTGCAAAGGTCAAACAAAGTGTTATGAATGATTTGAGAGAGAGAGATCTCTTCCATCTGCAGAGACTGGGAAAAGCTTCACGAAAGGTGATTTCTGAATTAGATGACATGAGGAAAAATCCATTCAAGACTTAGGAAAACAGAAATTATTAAAAGGCCAATGGTATTCATAAACTTTAGTCTCTGAGAACCCTAAGAATAGTGTAGTACCAAAATTCTAGGTGAGAAAGGCAAGATTACTTTTTGACTTTGAGGTTATTAAGCTTTTTAAAAGCTCCCTATGTCTTAAGCATGGGGATATAAAATAATTAAATGAAGTATATATATATATCATTTTTAAGAGAGATTTAAAAGAGAGTAGGTTTTCAGTGAAGTGAATGCCAGTCAGGTGGAATGACAGGATATAAGGGCCTTTTCAAAGTTTTCTTGCCAGACCAATTTGGTTACGTTTTGTGACACATTCATAGGACAAATAGATAAGGAAGAAAAATAAACATAATCCATGTGGATTTAAAGCTTTTAAAGAAAGATAACACTACAGTGGTTATCAATGATTTAGACAAGAGTTCTTAATCTGAAGTCTGTGAACTTCTTTTAAGTATCTTGATTGATCTGGGGTCTTTGAACTTAAAAAAAATTTATAACTATATTTCAGTATAATTGTTTTAAAGTCAACAAGCATTCATTAAGGGCCTATTATGTTCCAGGCACTGTGCTAAGCACTGGGGACGCAGAGAAGGGTCAGGGGAGCACACGTGCGTGTGTGCACAGACACACAGACACACACTCTCTCTCTCTCTCTCTCTCTCTCACACACACACACACACATACAAAAGCAATAACAACAAAAATATGATCCCCACTTAAAGAGTTCATAATCTAATGGGGATGATAACACACAAATAAGTATGTGCAAACAAGATATATACAGGAGAAATTGGAGATAAATAACAGAGGAAAGGCATTAGTATTAAAGAGAATGGGGAATGACTTCTTGTAGTTGGTGAGAGGTTACTGGGGACTTGAAAGAAGCCAGGGAAACTAGGAGTCAGAAATGAAAAAGGAGAAAATTCCAAGCATTTGGGACAGCTAGTAAAAAGGCCCAGGGTTTGAAGATGGAACATTTTGTTGGAGAAATAGCAAAGAGTCCAGTGTTACTGGATGGCAGAGTCTGTGGAGGGAAGTAAGATATAAGAAGATTGAAAAGGCACTGGGGGCCAAGTTGTTAAGGACTTTAAAAGCCAAAGAGAAGATTTTATATTTGATCCTGGAGGTAATAGGGAATTTGTTGGGTAGTGAGTGTCATGGTCAGATTTGGTTAGGAAGATTAATTTGACAGATAATTGGAAGATGTGGAGAGAGATTTGAGGCAAGGAGACCAACTTTTGTAATGCTATGTATTTAAATTTATGCATTTAAAAACATTAGTCTGAGAAAGAGTCTATAGGTGTCACTAGCCAACCAAAGATGTCCATGACATGAAAAAAAGGTTAAGAACCTTAGAGAGATACCAGGGCCTTTTCTAGGACCAATTTATTGAACAGTTTTATCACTCATCTAAGAGAAGGACTTAGGAGAATATTCATTAGCTCTATCTATGATTCCAAAATGAATACGGTTACCATCACCTTACAAGATGGGAATTAAATTCAATGTGACCTTGTTAGATTAGAAAAATGATTCCTCACAAATAGAATGAAATTTACTGAAGTTAATTTCCTATTAATATATTTAGAGACAAAACATCCTTTTAGGATTTGCTGATTGGTACTATTTTTCAATATTTTATTTTATCTTTAATTCATGGAATGAAACATGTGTTTCCATAACATAGTACAAGAGATTGAAACTGCAAGTCTACTATGCACAGATTCCTATTCCTTTCAAATATAAAACAAAATTATCATGTAAATTTCCTTTTTTTGTCTTTTTTTTCTTCCCTATCTCCTCTGTCCCTACCATAGAGGTGGCTGCAATTAGACACAAATAGGTATACACGCACACACATACATATATGTGTGTCTATGTATATGTATGAATATGTGTATGTATATATGCATATGTATATATGCACACATACATATATAATATTATTCTATACATACCTCTATTTATCAGTTCTTTCTCTGGATGCAGATGGTGTATTTTTTCACATGTCATCTGAATATTTTAGTCATATTTATTACTCTATTGTATAATCTCTATTCTGGATATAATTTCTAATAAGCCAGACAAATGTTAACACAATGAAAGCATCCCCCTTCCCCTCCAATTTCCTACCTGGTATACAGTTCAACCATTTTCTGTATATTATTATTATATTATAATATGTATTATTATATCATATTATAACATATAATGTATAAGAAATGATGATTATGACAATTATGATCTTGCAGTGGAAATAACAGCATAGTAAAAGTAAAAAGCAAAACCAAAAAAATCTGATTTCCATTACTAAGGAACTCTGTGACTTTTGGAAAATCTCTTAATCCTTCTGAACTTCTTCAACTTCTAAATTAAGGGGTTGGGCAAATGATTTCTAGAATGCCTTGCAGTATTAAAATTCTGTCACACTAATAACATTTTACAGGATTGCACATATAGAACCTATATCAAGTTGCTTGCTGTCTTAGGGAGGGGGAAGGGTAAGGAGGAAAAGACAAAATTTGGAACTCAACATTTTATTAATAATGAATATTTAAAAATTGTCTTTACATGTAATTGGGAAAAGATAAAATACCATGAAAAGAAAAAAAAACCCTAAAATTCTGTCAGAATCAGAAATTTGGTCTTTAACAGCTATATTCTATTATGATCTTATATTCCACATATGTTCCACTAAGAATCTTTATCTTTCTGCTATGTGTGGCAGTGAGATCTGCTAGGTACTGTACTTAGGGAAAGCATAGACTCTGCCCTCATAGAACGTACTATCTAATACCTATGCATAAGTATGAAAGACAAAGAATCATAGTAGAACATATGGGAAATGTGAGACCTTGTTTATTGAAATAAGCTCAATGTATACACCATTATCAATGGAAAAAAATAAAATGAAGTGCTATGTCATTATAATAAATGAGTTCGACCCCAGAAGACTGATGGGAAAAAAAATGCCACTCTCTCCTTTCTTTGAAGAGGTAGGGGACTATGGCTGTGGAACAGTAAATATACAGCTTGACTGAGTTCATGGGTTGATTAGTTTTGCTGTACTGCTTTTCTTTTTTTCTCTCTTTCTTTTTAATTCTTAATTTCATAGGACAGATTATTTATTCTGAAATGATGTTGAAATAAAAATAAAAGATATCAATGTTTTTTAAACTGTTGAAAGAATCACTCACAAATTCTACCTTGTCACTTGTTCTTCAATAAGTGAGGTAAACTGGTAACTGTCTCAGTCTACCTTCATTCTAATTCCTGTGTGAAAGTTCTTTTGAATTCTAATCATATTCCAAATATCTTAATCCATAATATTCAGGAGGGTATCAGAGTAATCTGATTTAATGAGTGCTTGTGCTATTCCTTTGCATAAGTTAAATTTTAAAATATTAAAGTAATAAGAGTTCTAGCAGTATCTGATTCTTGCAGAAAACTTCACAGTATGGCCTACCTAGCTGAGCTTAAATCCCTCATTGATCACTATTTGACTAAAACTCTACAACCATTTGGAACCTACATAATTTAGGATGACCTAGGGCTCTAGGGCATATTTACTCAGATTATATGAGTATGTTATATGGGGCAATAAACTTTATTAGTCAAGAAATATGATGCTATTTCTTTCCTCCAATTTACCAGACTATCACTGTTGTAGAAGGAAATTATATAACTTTGACAGGAGTTTTCTTCCCAATGCCTGGTGAATTATTATTTAGACAATTCACTCTCCTCGCTGTTTGCAAATTGATTTTTGGATGATTTGTTCCAGTTTTCCCAAGTAAGGCAAATAAGCTGACCAGTCTGTATTTCCAGGGTCGTCACATCCCATTTTAAATTTGGACACTACATTTGCCCTTTTCAAGTCCTCTGGCACATCACCAGGGTCCTCAATAAAGTTCTTTATTATAATAGTGAGTAGCTTTATGAACATTTCTGCAAACCTTTCAAACTCTCAGATAGAAACCTTGAGGGCATGGAGTATCTTTTTTTTTAAACAAATTTAACCTTTTAAATTAGAAGGTTCAGCAAAGAAGGTAGAAAAGTATAAGGGTAAAAATGAAAAAAAAATAGTAAACTGGGGAATAAAATAAAACTTATGTTGTTAAGAGAATACTAACTCATCTTCTACCTTAAGGGACCATCATATCATACAAATACATATATATAATTAGATCAGGGTGAGGGTGCTCTAATTTTATATATATATATATATATACACACATATATACATATATACACATATATACACACATACATACACGTGTGTATATACATACATGTATATGTTATATATGTATATGCATATAAACATTTATATATATGTATATGCATGTGCACACACAGACACACACATGTATATATATGAATATACATACATACACACATACACACATACATACATATTCACAGTATCATACATACGGGCCATCTCCAGTCATCCCAATGTGTATCTTGACACTGGATCGAAATGGATCTGGAGGAGAAAGTGAGGTTGGTGACTTTGCACAGCACTCCTTCACTTAGATCCAAGTCACTTGCAAGTGATGGCATCTTTTTCCTGACGTTGTGATTCTCTTCAAGAACAAAGGATAAACACAACAGCAACAACATTTGTGTACACACAGAGGGAATCATAGAATATTAACGCTGAAAAGAACCCTAGATATCTTGTTGCCCACCTTTATTTTTACAAATGAAGAACAAAAGCTCAGAGAAATTAAGTGATTTGGCCAGACACTCAGCTAGTAAAAAATAGTAAAAAAAAAAAAAATAGCACTTTCATCTAGATCTCCTAGATCTTCTTTCTATTCCACTGTAGAATCTCCATATGCATATGTTGTATATTTGGACTAGAGATATTTACATAGATACAGATATCATTCATATACGTGTATATATATATATATATATATAGTGTGTATATCTCTCTATATATACACATATATTTATGTATATCCATCTATCTACATAATTTCTGTAAATTAGAGAGGGAGAGGCAGAGGAGGATTATGGAATGGCAGAAGGAGGAAATGATAGATACAGGCTCAGAGAGACAGAGACAAATAGAAACAGATAGTCAGACAAGAACTCTTCAGTTGAGAGAACCCCCTCTATCAAGGCTGGCCAGCTCCTTTTCCATAACCTGTACTCTTAGAATTCTACCTAGAGTACTGAAAATTTAAGGGATTTGTTTGAATGTAATGAGCATACCCAGATGGGTGGTCAGCTGTCATTGACACTCGCCTCACCTATTCAGACTTGTGTTTGGGGGCAGGTGAAGAGGACTCCATTTTGAGGTCTCCTCAGATTACGTGGTCCACCTGGGAACAAACTAAACTTGTTTGAATCACCTTGTGGGCTGGAAATCTGCCTCTACAGTAATCCTAAGACCAGCTCAAGTTATATGGCTACATACCAGGACATCTGAAGATCCCGTGTGAAGTTTCTTGATTTTGCATTTATGTATTCTACTGTCTCCTAATGATGGATTGTTATTTAAAAATAAACTAGTCAGAATCTTCAATGGATAGATTGATTGAATCATAAAAATCTTTAAGAAAAGATAAGACACTCATATGTCTGAGATTCAGTCATCCAGCTGCCTGAGGGCAGCTCCTTGGACCAAATGAGTTTTTTAGGATCCAGTTTAGTTCTATTGTGCTGTAATACATGGAGAATAATGAAGAAGTGGGATTGCTAAAAGGCAGATTTTTCTAGGCTTTAAAAATAAGGTGCAATTCCTTGAGTTCTGATTACTGAAATTCAAAGCATCTTTGAAGAATTCAAATTTATACACACACTATATATATGTATATATGTACATATACATACATTATATATATGGTGTATACATATACATGTGTGTGTATATATACACAATACAATATTACATATTATACACATGTACACATATGTATGTATATATATGACAAACATACACTATATATGTATGTATATATTGATGTGTATATATATATTTCTCCTAGGAACACTTGTATGAATGTGTGTATATTTATATATGTGTGTGTGTGTGTGTGTGTGTGTGTGTAGAGATGTATGTGTGTGTTTTTTTCCTCCTAGGAATATCTGATAGGTAGAGTAACAATGTAAAAGAATAACCTCTTTTTTATCACTTCTGTGATGATTCTATGGACTACTCGAACATTTCATTAACATTCCTGAAGCCCTAACCCAAAAGAGTGACACATAAGACATTAAGCTGTTTAATTATGTTTTATTTTGGACACTTTTCCAGGGCTGAGTGATGAGCAAATAGCCTGATTGTGTATTTTGCATGTTCTCATCACTGCTCAGACTTAGTTTACAAACATTTCAGTACATCAACTATTTCTTACTACATACTAGGTACTCTGCTAGGCTCCAGGCATACAAAGATAAAAGCAAAGCCACCCTAGTCCTTGAGGAGCTTATATCCTCTTGGAAGGAAAAGAACATTTATATAGAAAATTAAATATAAAATATATTTTTCAAAGTAATTTCCAGAGTAGGGTATGGTAGCACACCACTTAGTAGTAATATAAAGGTCTGTTTATTAGCAATAGAACTCATGCACAAGTAGAAACAATGAAAGGATAGGGCAGAATAAAATAGGTTCATGGAGGCGATGAGATTGATAGGGGTGGAAATAAGAGAGCAAGGAGTATTGGTCAGAGAAGGTACACAAGGAGCCCATGGAGCTATAAGACACTAGATGGTCACATCCTTCAGAGTAGCAATGATAAGTGATTTGTTTATCGATTTGTTGTAGTGGGTCATAAGCCATCTACAAGTACATTTAGTTTTGGAAAGGTCCCTGGAACCTATACCCCTCATTTTACAGATGAGGATACTGAGGATCTAGGATGTTAAGTGACTTGGCCAACATCATAGCAAGCATCCGAGTTAGGATTGTACCCGTGTGTTTTTATTCTAGAGCCAGTGATCTTTTCACTATGCTAAGTTGCTTCTATAGGCTTGGAATCAAGAAGGACAGGGTTCAAAACAGATCTCTGACACTAGCTGTGTGCCTATGTATAATCCATAGAATAAATAATTGAGTGAGAGAAAAAAACATTAAACACTGTGTGCTAGGCACTACGTTAAGCACTGGGGATACAAAGACAGGTAAGCAACATAATTCTTGCCCTCAAGGAGCTTCCATTCTAATAGGGGAACTCATATAGTAGAGTGGTAGCCAGAGAGAAGCGCTTTAAACAAAGAAGTCAGATAGGACAGTAATCATTCAGAGGGAGATTAATCAATACGTCTTTTCCAAAATTTTAGTGTTAATTTATTACTGTTTTAAGTAAACAGAGTTGGGAATTGGTGGAAAGGATATGCACACAGCAAGATGGCATGGAGATAGCCAGGAAGTGCTTTGGTGGACCTACATCTAGGCAAGATAAAGTGACAGCTGACCAATTACAGTGCAGAGTCCTATGGGTGAGATTTCAATTTTTAAGTGGAGGAGGTTGCTAGAATGCAGGAGGAATAGCAAGGAGATGAACTGTAGCTAAGTCTCTAGTACTTATTTACTAAGTCTGAGAGGATAATGTCCATATTAGTGGAGGAATTTCCTACCAGGGCCATTCCCTATACTGATGAAATCACAGACCCTTCTCATATTGGAAAATGGAAGTGTAGTTAAAGGGTTCCATGTTTTGTAATACTTAAGGCAAAATCCCATGTTTATCTTTACAAAGCTCTTCTTTGAATCAGAGGAATAGAATAAGGATAATTTCACTACAATTTCTTACTTCATTCAAAATTTTCCTGTGAACTCCTTGAGAGGAGATACTATCTTTTTACCTTTCTTTGTATTGCCAGTTTTTAGCAAGTATTTGGCACATAGTAGACACTTAATAAATGTTTATTGACTAACAGGCTGAGATAATCCCAGAATGGGGCCATGTATTTGTAAAACATGCACATGGTAAAAAAAAATTTGCAACTAAAAAACCTACTTCCATATGGATAAAATTCTCTTGCCAAAAATGCTTTTATTTTTAAAATTTTTTTTTTTGCCAGAACTTGGTTAGAACTCTGTAGGTATCTCCTTACATTAATTTTCTCATTCTGTTATCTGCAGGTTATTAACCTTCAGTTGATAGGGTGAGAAGTGGGGGACATTAAGGACAGAAAGAGGAAGATTGTGGCTTCATGTTCTACTCAACTGTGTTTAAAAAAAGGAACACTTGACATAGTTTGAACTGAAGGTGACCTGGCAGTGCCAATCAGTAAGCATAATTCTGTTGGAGAATTTAATGACCCTCACATTTTTCTATCTAGGTGTCTGAGGCAGGTTTCCTTTTTCTTAAAAATCTCATAGTGCCCTTTGCCCCTCAGTGGCTTAAATCACATTCTTAAGGGATTAAACTGTTATGACAAAGGGGGAATGTTTAGATATTATGCTTTGCAGCTCAAAATTTTTCAGATTAGAAACTGTGTATTTTATAATCTTTAGATCAAAGAAGCTTTCCATCAAAGCTTATGTCTACTATAATATTTTCCCAACCTTTGTTGAACTTGAGTTGTTTTGGATTATCTCACATTGGGTTCACTGAATAAACCTAGCCAAATGAGTGGGGGGAGGGACCAGGGATGGCGCAGGGGTGACTTCCTTCCAAATATTTTAAATATTTCACATGTGCAGGGCACAGGAGGTAAGCTGCAGGTATTAGTTTACTGGAATGGTGAAGCTTGCCTTGATCGTCTTTTTAACTTTAGTTTTGTGTGAAATGCTTTTTCAGATTAGTATGACAGATAAAACCCTATAGGGCACCCGTTTATCTTCCATTAAGAAGACTGTTCACTTTCTTTAACTGGCTGACCTAAGTGCTCCTGTAAAGAGGCCTTTTTATAGTTTTTACATCTCGATGGATTAGGTATCATTACCCCTCTGGAAAAAGAACGGTTCAATTTTCTCAGAAGAATGGTTTGTCAGAGTAGGGCAGTTTTTGTCTTTATCCATCTCTAAATCCAGCATTCATGTTTCCCAAACAGTCACAAAGCAGTGATCATTCAAAGTTCAAATTGCCAATTAATACAAAGTCTGTTCACTGAATTCCTTGATTATTGTATTGCCATGAATTCAGGAAGCAAACATAGAATTAAATAGATAATATCTATTCTAAATATCTCCCTAACGTTATGGGGGGATTAGTGTATTTGGGTTCTGCTAGGAGTATTTTTTAAAAAAGTATTTATTGATGGCTAAAGAAAACTTATGGGTAAAATTAAATAAGATTTTTAAGTCTTATAATAAAATGAAACATATTTTTATATTAGAAAGGAGTATAGGAGAATACAGTATGTTGACTAAAATGCAATTTATTTGAATTAATACTTGTGGGCATTAGACCTGTGATTTCACTGATATAGGGAACTTCCAGCTTGGAAACTCTCTACCAGTGCAGATGACCACATGCTCTGCAACTTATAGTCTTAGGAGAAAAATTCTTAATTTTTTTCTGTATCAGGGACCCCTTTGTCAGGATGGTATATCTTAAGTACTCCTTTTTCAGAACATTCATAAATGAATGAAATAAAACTACAAAGGAAACCAAAGGTTACTGAAAAATAAAAATGTAATTTTCCCCATACAAGTTCATGGATCTTCTGGAATCTATTCATAGACTCCTTGAATGTACATGGCCCCCAGGTCAAGAACCCCTGTCTTAGAAAGTTGCCTACAGCACTGAGAGTTTAAAGATTTGCCCAGAAAGTAGATCTTCCTGATTCCAAGGCCAGTTCTACATTCACTGTGCCTTGCTGCCCCTTGAATTAATACTTATATTTATATTTCAAAAATGCTTTCCATTCATAAATCATAGAGAATATATCCAATAAAATACTATGAAAAAAGAGGTCAATATTTTATGGTAGGATCATAGAATTAGAGCTGAAAGGTACCTTAGAGGTCACCTAATCCAATCTCATTTTAGATAAGGCTACTGAACTACAAAAAGGTTTAATGACTGCCTCCAAGGTCACCCAAGTAGTAACTGGCCAAAACCCAAACCTAGGTAATTTCAATTGAATCCAATTCAATAAGCAATTTTGTACCAGGGACTATGCTAAGTACTTGGGATACAATGACAAAATAGACCTTGCTCTCAAGAGCTTACAGTTGAATCTGACTCCATATCCAGTGTTCTTTTCTATGGGGTCAATCTTCCTTTGTGGCATAATACTCCAGAAAAATAAATAAAAAAATTCTTATTCATTTTAAGCAATGTTTAAAAGTAATTTATTCTTAATATATCATGTTTATGTTGATATATATAATTCTCCATCCTCCATTTGATATTGCTGAAGAGCTCTGAGAAATGGCTGTCCTGTGACTGTGAAGTCAAAGATCTTGAATTCTAAGGGAGGAAAACATTCAGTAATATTTTGCCAGTATGGTAGAGCCAACATGGCTTCTGAAGCCATAGGTATACTTCAAAAGGGTGACATCACGGACCAGCAATGAATTTGGACTCATTAAGACCTGAGTTTAACTCCCACCTCAGTCACGTAAGCCTTTCTGGACTTCACTTTCCTCATCTGTCAAATGAAGGATATGAATTACATGGCCTTTAAATTTCCTGAAAATTCAAGGGCAGAGACAAGATGGTGGAGGAGAGCTAACAACTCAGCTGAACTCTCCCAACAACTTTAAAATAACACCACAACTCAAATTTTGGAGGAGCAGAGCCAATAAAAGGTCGGTGTGAGACGTTTTTTAGTCTAAGACAACTTAGGAGGTTGGCAGGAGAGGTCTGTGTCACATGTGGCAGCAGCACTAGTAGTTGGCCTTGGCAGCAGTGGCAACAGCAGTAACAGCAACAGCAGTTTTGGGAGCTCTCAGCCCAGAAATGGTAAGGAGGTCAGACTACTGGTCAGAAAGAAATTATAGGAAATCCTTTGTTAGCACTGGATGCATCTGGGGCTGACTGGCAACTCTATTGACTATACTCAATTATGGGTCATAGTTCCAGGGTGGAGAGGAACACTAGGGCCTATGGACTTGGGAGAGTGGGAGGACCTGGTCACAGTCCCAGGGCCAAGAGGAACACTGGTACTTATTGCTGCAGGAGACCATGGGTATGTTTCTGGATAAAGACCTGGGCACTGACACAAAGAACAGTGACCACACCTCTTGGAAGCACCAAACTTGCAGACCCCCAGAACTAGCTTGGAAAAGAGCAGCATTAAAAAACTTGAAGCTTGGGACAGTGGCTCCCCACCCCAAAGTGAGCAGAGTCTAACTGTAACATAAAATTCAAAGTCAAGAAATAGGCTGGGAAAATGAGCAAACAACAAAAAAAGAACTTATTTATAAAAAGCTAGTATGGTGGCAGGGAAAACCAAGAAACAAACTCAGAAGAAGATAACAATGTAAAACAGCTATAAGCAAAGCCTCAAATAAAATCATATTAGTTACATACAAACCCAAGAAGAATACCTGGAACAGTTTTAGTAACAAATGAATGGTAGAGGGAAAAATGGGAAAAGAAATGAGAGTGATACAAGAAAATTATGAAAACAAAATTAACAACTTGGTTTAAAAAAAGGCACAAAAGATTCTGAAGGAAAACAAAAAAAATGACCTATTGGTAAAAGCGGTACAAAAATTCACCAAAAAAAGAACATAAAAAACAGAATTAAATAAATGGAAAAAGAAATATAGAGGCTCACTGAAGAAAAAATTTCTTAAAAATTAGAATTGGGCAAGTAGAAGCTAATGATTCCATGACACATTGAGGAACAGTAAAACCAAGTAGAAAGAATGAAAAAAAAATAGAAAAAAAATGTGAAATATCTCATCAGAAAAACATGTTATCTGGAAAATAGATTGAGAAAAGATAATTTTAAATTTATTGGACTGCCAGAAAGTCATGACTGAAGAAAGAAACTAGACACCGTATTTCAAGAACTTCCTGATACCTTACTTCCAGATGATAAAGTAGAAACTGAACGATCTACCAATCATATCCTAAAAGAGATCCCAAAATGAAGAAGGAATATTGTAGCCAAATTCCAGAGCTCACAGGTCAAGGAGAAAATATTGCAAGTATCCATAAAGAAACAATTTGAACATCATGGAGCCACAGTCAGGATCACATAAGATTTAGCAACTTTCACATTAAAGCATCAGAGGACTTGGAATATAATATTACAGAAGGTAAAGGAGCTAGGATTACAACCAAGAATAATCTGCCCGGCAAAATTGAGTATAATCCTTCAGAGTAAAAAGTGGATATTTAATGAAATAGAGGTCTTTCAAGCATTCCTGATGAAAAGCCCAGAGTTGACCAGCGAATCTGAGATTCAAACAGAAGACTCAAGAGAAGTATAAAAAGGTAAATATGGAAGAAAAATTATAAGGGTCTCAGTAAGGTTAAACTGTTTACGTTTCTATAGGGGAAGAAGATGACATGTAACTCAAGATCTTTATCATTATTAGGACAGTTAGAAGGTGTATACTTAGAAAGAGAACATGAGTGCAAGTCAATTATGTTGGGATGATTGCAAAAAATATGAATTAGTGAGAAAGAAGGATGCAGTGGGAGAAGGGGGAAGGGAGAGGTAGAAAGAGGAAAAGTTTCTTATATAAAAGAGGCACTGAAGGAAGAATTTTTACAGTGGAGGGGAAAATGGAGGCGGGGTGGCAGGCAATGCTTGAACCTCATTCTCTCTGGAATTGGTTCAAAGAAGTAAGAATACATATACACATTCAGTTGGGTATAGAAATCTATCTTACCCAACAAGGAAATAAAAAAGGGAAGGGAATAACAGAAAAGGAGGGGGAGGTGATAAAAGGATACAGTGGTTAGAAGTGAAACAGACTTTAGCTGAAAGACAGGATAAGGAGACACACACACACACACAGAGAGAGAGAGAGACAGAGAGAGACAGAGAGAGAGAGAGAGAGAGAGAGACAGAGAGACAGAGAGACAGAGAGAGAAGTATAAACAGAAGAAAATGGTATAGAAGGAAATGTGCAGTTAGTGATCATAACTGAATGTGAATGGGATAAATTCACCCATAAATTGGAAGTGGATAGAAGAATGGACTTGAAACTAGAATCCAAAAATATGTTGTTTGAAAGGGAAACACTTGAAATAGAAAGGCACTTCCAGTAAGTTTAAATAAAGGCCTAGAGCAGAATCTATTATGTTTCAGCTGAAGTGAAAAAAAGAAGGCAAGGGTAGCAATCATGATCTCAAAGCAAAAGCAAAAATGAGCCTAATTAAAAGAGATCATCAGGGAAATTACATTTTGCTAAAAGATACTATGAACAAAGGAGGCAGCTAGGTGGCTCAGCGGATTGAGTGCTTACCCTGATGTCAGAGAGATCTGATTTCAAATCTAGCCTTAGAAAATTGTTAACTGTGTAACCCAGGGCAAGTCACTTAACTTGTTTGCTTAATCCACTGGAGAAGAAAATAGCAAACCATTCCAGTATCTTTGTCAAGAAAAACCCATGGATAGTATGGTCCATGGGGTTATGAAGAGATAGATACAAGTGAACAACAGCAATCCAATCATAGACAATGAAGTAATATCATAAATTTTTACAGCAATTTTCTCTGATAAAGAACTCATCTCTCACATGTATAGAGAAGTAAGTCAGATTTATAAAAAATAACAGCCATTTTTCCCCAATTGATAAATGGTCAAGGGATATGAACAGAAAGTTTTCAGAAGAAATCAAAGCTATCTATAGTCATGAAAAAATGTTCTAAATCATTATTGATTAGAGAAATGTAAATTAAAAAAAAACTCTGAGGAACCACCTCACTTCTGTTAGAAATGATAAATGCTGGAGGGAATGAGAGAAAATAGGTACACTAATGAACTGTCGGTGAAGTTGTGAACTGGTCCAACCATTCTGGAGAACAATTTGGAACCCGGCCAAAATGGCTACAAGATTGTTCATACTCTTTGAGCCAGAAATACCACTACTAGGTCTGTATACAAGAGAGATTAAAGAAAAAGAAAAAAGGACCTTTGTGTACAAAAATGTCTGTAGAGATTCTTGTGGTGGGAAACAATTGGAAATTGAGATTATGTTCATCAGCTGGGGAATGGCTGAACAAAATGCAACATATGATTGTGATGGAGTACTATTGTGCTATAAGAAATGATGAGGGGGGATACTTTCAGAAAAAATGGGAAGATCTATATAAACTGATGCAAAGTGAAGTGATGAGAACCTAGAGATCATTGTACACAGTGACAGCAATATTGTGATGATGCTCAACTGTGAAACACTTAGTTACTCTGGTCAATACAATGATCCAGGACAATTCCAAAGGACTTAAGATGAAAAAAATGCTTTTTATCTCCAGAAAGAGTGCAATTTGAAGTATAATTTTTCCATTTATTTTTCTTGCTCTTTTGTGATATGTCTAATATGGAAATGTGTTTTGCATGATTGATTTCACATGTATTAGTTGATATTATGTTTCTTGCCTTCTCAGTGGATAGGGGAGGGACAGGAGGGAGGAAGAGAATTTGAAACTCAAAATTTTAAAAAAGAATTTTAAAAATTGAATAATAAGCTTATTTTAAAGGAAATAAGAACAAAGAATAATAAAAAAATCTCCTGAAAAATCTATAACTACCCACTACCTTCTGACACATAATGGGACATGAGGGCTATGGTCTCTAAATACAACAGTCAATAATAGAACCTCACACTTCTATATCACTTTAAGAGTTGAAAAGCTTTCCTCACAACAATCTTGTTAGGTCGTTGGTAGACTATTATTATCCTCATTGCAATGATACTAGAGGCTGTCAGGAGTGGGGAACCTTCAGCCTCAAGGCCACATGTGGCCTTCTAGTTGCTCAAGTGTGGCCCTTTGACTCAATCCAAACTTCACAGAACAAATCCCCTTAATAAAAGGATTTGTTCCGTAAAACTTGGACTCAGTCAGGCCACACTTGAGGAACTAGAGGGCCACATGTGGCCTTGAGGTCACAGGTTCCTCACCCCTGGAGATGACTTGCCACTGTTATATTATTATGAAACAGCTGAAGTGGATTTTGAATTCAGATGTTCTGATTTTATTTACTTATTTTTAACCATAACACTTTGTGTGCTAGGAGACACCAGAACAAAAGAAATTTGATTAACAATCTTTGGAGCTTATACAGTGTGTGTCTTCCTGCTATTTTTTTTTTTGCCAAAGAAGCTGGGAAAGCACTTGAGGAACATCTGTTTATGCTACAATTTATTACAGCAAATAGCAGATTCCTAGAACATGGAGAATAGTCCAAGGAGGAAGAAAAGAAGAAAAAATATTTTGAGAAGATAAGTAGTCAAAGTCAGTTTTAAGAGGCCAGCAAGTAAGAGAATGAGACAGAAGAGAAAGAGAAGAGACTTAATCAGTGGAGCAGTCATTAGATACAAGTATATTTTCCTGAAGAGTAGTCCATGGAATCATAGAAGCACAGGTATGAGGGACCTCAGAACACCACCTCCCTTAACAGAGAAGGAAACTGAGATAAGACTAAGGAAGGTTAGGCAATAAGCATCAGAGGCATTATTTGACACAAGGTGTTGTGACTCCAAAGCCTTAGCTTTTTCCAAAGTACCATAAAATCTTGACCTTCTGAGGAAGAAATACCATTTAAGTGCTGTGAAATGCACTAGAAAGAGGAGATACACAATAGAGATCACAAACATAAAGGCAAGTTACAGATACATCTGATGTGGCCATTTGAGAGCTGCACTGTTTTGTTGGAACCTGTAGAAGGGATGTGCTTTACCTCATCTTCCCACTTCCAAACCTCCAAACATGTCTGCATTTTCACCCATTGTCTTCCACTTTACTCTAACCTCAGAGGATGGATCCTTTTTCTTTGGTCATGAGGGTCAAATGCTGATGAAAGATCAAATAGGATGAGAACTAAGGGAAAGTCATCAGATTTAGCAATTAGCAAGTCAAGTCAGTGGTAACCTACAATAGGATAATAGAGTACATAGGGTGGTGGAATAAGAAGCCATGTTGTAAAGCATCAACAAGGTGGAAGAAGCAAATAGAGAATACTCTTGGGAGTTAGCAGTGAATGAGAGGAGAGATGCAAAGTGATGTTGAATGTCAAAGTCAAAGGAAGGATTTTTGTTTGTTTTTGCTTTGTTTTGTTTTTTAGAATAGAAGAATTGAACATGTAGAGAAAGAATGAGAGAAAGGAGTAATGAATGGAACAAGTTCTCCTTTAAGACAGAGATAGGATCAAAATCTCATATTTGACTGGGATTGGGAGATTACAATATACAATATACAATATACACAGAACATTTTAATACAACAGAGATAGAGATGGGGGGAAAGGAGAGATCCAGGCAAAGGGTTCTAAGAAAATCTGAGGAAAGAAAAATTCCTTTTAAATTGGAGGATCATGTAAGGTTTCATGAAGAAGGTGGTACCTGACCTTGGTCTTAATATGAAGGGAAGATCATCACAGATGGAGATGAAGAGAGAGTATATTGTAGATCTAGTTCACATATACAACTGCCTGGAGGTGGGTGATTGTAGGATAAGATCAGGGAAGGGACTCATCCAGGTTGGCACTGTCGCACATCCCTTCCTTCTAGATATTCTTAAATCCCATGTGGTCCTGTTGTCTCCTATTACTTCGGTGCTATTTTTCCTTCCATTTTCTATGTCTGGTGTTCAGACCAAAGAGGGTAGAATAAATATGGCTAAGAGAGATCTGAAGCTCAGAATAGGTTAGAGAAAAAAGTAATAGAGCTGCTCTGATCTAAATAACTTCAGATCTTCAGACCTGGAGGAATTACATCTTAGGACACTGAAAGATAAAAGATATGTCCACTGAAGCACTATAAATAAAATAATAATAATAAATTATTGAATTGATAAATAATAATAAATTAATTACTCAAATAATATTTGAGTAATCCTGGACAGTGGGAGAGATGATGGAAGACTAAATGTGAGTAGTCAATAAACATCTATTGAGCACTTACTATGTGCCAGGCACCATGGTAAGCACTAGGGATACAATGAAAGGGAAAAGACATCTCCTGTTCTCAAGAAACTCATAGTTGAATGGGGGTAAATAACATGAGAACAACTATGTATAGATGAGATACATAAGGGATAAATTGGGAGATCATCAACAAAGGGAAAGCACTAGCATTGAGAGGGACCAGGAAAGGCTTTTTGCAAATGGTGGGATTTTAGTTGGGACTTGAAGGAACCCAGGGAAATCAGGAAGAAGAGATGGAGGAGGACAAAAATTCCAGGCTCTGGGGCCAACAACTAAAAATACTCATAGTTGGGAGATAGAGGGTCCTATGTGAGGAATAGCAAAGAGACCAGTGTCATGGACTTCATATATAGGACTTTGTTTTGTAAATTTCTAACCATATAATATTTTGTCATATGTGTTTGTGTCACCCCTTTACCAACTCCTTGAGAGTAGGGCACCTATATTATCTAAACTAATTTCCCACAATGGTTAGTATAGTGTTCTGCACACAGTAGATGTTTAGTAAAATTATCTTTTATGACAAGTTTGCTTTATTAGAAGAAATTACAACATCCACAGTGGTGGGGAACCTTCAGCCTCGAGGTCACATGTGGCCCTCTAGGTCCTCAAGTGTGGCCCTTTGACTGAATCCAAACTTCACAGAGCAAATCCGTTTTATAAAAGGATTTGTACTATAAAACTTGGACTCAGTCAAAAGGCCACACCCAAGGACCTAGAAGGCCACATGTGGCCTCCAGGCCATAGGTTCCCCACCCCAGATGGGAAAGCCATAGATTGCATTTTCTGATTTTTATAAGGATTTTGGTGAAGTTCCTTGGGTTATCCTTATGGATAAAATGGAGAAATGTGGGCTTGATGATAGTGGTAGTAGGTGCATTTTGACTGAATGAATGGATATACTTAGTTGGTCAATGCCAATCTAGTGATAGCTATCTGGTTGTGTTGCATGTATTCCACATGATTCTGTCATTAGTCTCACACTATTTAATATTGTTTCAATGACTTTTATGAAAAAAAGTTGCTTTTCAATTTTTTAAATCACAAAAAACAAGAAGGGAGAATTAATTACCTACATAAGAAAAGCTGTGTCCCAAAGATCTTGGTGGTCTAAAATGATTGGCTGAACCTAAGAAGATTAAGTTTAACAAATAATGAATAACTCTTCACAAAGTTCTATTCCAGTTCATCACTGTAGGGTGAAGGTGACCCTGGTTTCTCAAAATTTAGGTGTTTTGTTTGAGATTAGTTAGGATACCCTTATTTTCTTGTTGAGCACTAGTATCCAAAACATTATGTAAACTTAAAGCATGCACTTGAAAGAAAGGAAAGACTCACAATAGTTTGATCAGTCAAATTGCTTTTATTTATTTCAGTTTACTGTTAGTTTCATCAGTCTTTATTAATCAATTACTTAATAGTAAAAATAACATCAATGAAATATTTTTAATTTATAGGAGAAAATGAAAAATGCACAGATGGGAAACATTATAATATATATATATGTGTATATATATATATATATATACATGAATTTTGTAATTCGCCTTGTGAAAATTACTATATCTTTACTGGAAAAAACAACTATGTCACAGGCTCACAGTTTCTTATGCAAACTTTTTTTGCATGGTGAAATATTTGTTAATCATTTAGAGACTATAATCAAAATTTATTTTTTAAAGGGGCTTCCATGACTATGTCACTTGAAGATGAACTTTGGAAGGATGTGCCATGCTGGAAAAGCTTTGAGTATGGTGCAGGTAACATTTTGCATTACTTTTCCAGGGACCAGACTAGTTTAAATACAGAGCAGCTCATCACCAATGGACTGACCAGTGGGTGATTAATTCTTTGACAGTGGCAGCCAGTGAAATGAAGAAAAACACAATATGATTCTCAGTTATGTACAGGCTCCTTCCAATTCTGCATGGCAGGGGGAGGAGGGCAGAAAATGGTTGCAAGGAGTGCTAAGTATAGTTTTTGAATAATTAACCATTAACTTTACTGTTTGTAGTCTGAATATGACATCCTTCCTCAATGACCATCAAATGGACATATTATGCTAGGAACAGCGCTGTATCATTTTTCATATTCTCATTTTAAATGAAGCCAGGAGACAAAAGAGGGTTGCAACCAAATCAGGGTTGTGGCTCCCTGGTTATCTCTGGAGAGCTAAAAGCTTTCCTAACAATTAGAGCTCTCAAAATGTGAAAAGAGATGCTTTGGGAAGTAATGTGTTCCCCTTTGCTAGGTATCCATTGGTGCTCAGTTGATAACCACTAATTGTCAAGAGATTGAGAGGAATGCTCTGAGCACACTGGGCAGACCCCTGTGGAGAATTTATGGGAGGACATGGATGATCAGAGGATAAGAAGGTTTGCATCATACTATGTCATTCTACATAATCAGAAGAAGTCTTCACATTACTGAAACCACAGATTAATTGGTATTTCAAGTGAAGTAAAATCTTGCATTTGTGTTGAGAAATCAGTTGCATAAGTACAGAGATTTGAATTAAAGGAAGAAGGTAGTAAGAGAGACCGTAGTCTACATCATCAGCTAGACAAAATATCACAGGCTCTGAAAGAAAAAAAATTTGATAGCTGAACAATTGACAATAATAGATCATGGTCAACCGGAGAGGGGCCACAGGCCTGAAGAAGGCCAAATGTCAAGACTTCGGAAAGGGGTGAGAATTTCAACTGTAGACCACTGAGCTAGACTTGGATTCTTGGCATATTTTCCTAGAAGTTCTATTTGAAGGGGTTAGTAAACACTTAGTGAAATGGTGATTACTAAAAATCATGAACAAGTTATATCAGATTTACCTTATTTCTATTATTTTTTAGGATTTCTAGACCAAGAAAGCAGAAGAATCCTGAAAATATTTGCCCAGATTTTATATTAATTTTTACAGAGATATTTACTTTAAGTATATAGCAAAATCAGAAGTACAAATATTTCATCTCAGCACTTCAGAGGCTCACCCTTACCTCTCCCAATTCAGTCTCTGGAGATTTAAGCTCAGACTTCACACAGTTTCTACATATCACTAGTCCCACCAAGTTCACTTGCAAAAGTGACATCATTGTACGATGAATCCTTGTTTCAGGTACTGCTGGGTTAAATTTCGAAGATCTTTTTGTCTTTGCCGATATTGATGATGGGCTCCATGCAAAACCAGGTAGGCACTTGACTCCTAGACTCCCAGGCTCCTAGAGGTTGTTTTCCTGACCTTTTGAAACTCACAAGGTCAGAGCCTATAGATTAATCTCTTTGACCAAAACACAACACCAAATGCTGAGACAGGAACAGGGCTGAGGTTCATTTTCACAGGGCCACAGGGGGGAAAAGGCTGAAGGTCTCTTCCCTTACAGCATTTTCTCTCATGAGATACTGAAATCCAAGAAGTCAAACTAAGAAAGAGCAGCCAAAGAGAATGCCTTGCTCAGATTTTAGCAAGGCATTTAACAAATTCTCTTGCTATTTTTGTGGATAAAACGAAGAGGGTTGTGTCAGATGATAATTTATTTAGTTGCGCTTGAAACTGGTTGATAAAGCATAAGGAAATTGTAATTATTAATGGGTTGATGCCCATTTGGAAAGAGGTCTCTAGTGGAGTGGTCAGGATGTCTGTTATATGTCCTGTTTGTTCGATATTTTTAGCAAAGACTGAATGAAGGCATAAGTCATATGCTTATCAGATTTGCAGATGATATAAAACTAGGAGTAGCATCTATCATGCTGGATGAGAGAGTCAAGATAACTTTCTTCAAATATCTGAAGGGCTGTCATGTAGAAGAATGATTATATTTATTCCTTACAGCTCCAGCAGGAAGAACTAGGTCAATGAGAGAAATTGACAGAGAAATAAATTTAAGTTCACTATAAGTAAAAACCTCCTAGTAATTTGAATTTTTCAAAAAAAAAGAATGAATTGCCTGATGAGGTAGAGAGTTCCTAGTCAGGAAACATTTCTAAGCCAAAGCTAGTTGACTGCTTATTGGGGATTTTGCAGAAGGAGTTCTTGCACAGAGTAGGACTTGAACGACCCCTTACAAATCCAAGATGTTATTGACTTATGATTTCAGCTTATCAGAGCATTTGTACGAGCCAAAATAAAAAAGCCTTGCTCAAGTCAGGATAGATTGCATCTCTTGCTTCCTTTTCTCCCCCCTTGGTGGGCTGTCACTCTATCATGAAAAGGATATTAATCATCTACCATGATTTGTTCTTTACAAAGCCAGTTTGATTGCCTCATACCATCTTATGCTCTCTGAGTACTTACAAACTGATTGATGACTTCTCTTAGTATCATTCTAGGTATGCTAAGGAGTTCCACAGTTGATTGCTGGGGAGGGAACCGCTAGGGCACTGTTAACCTGACCAGCCTGTCCTTAGCGGTCACCTTCTTCCACCCTCCACTCCTTTAGAGGATGGGCACACACATGCCCCTTTCTAACATGGCTTTATCTTCCTCATATTAAAATATTTATGACATTTATTTTTATGAAATTCATTATTCATGAAATAATGAAAAATACATTGGAAATTCACCAAGTGATTTTATACACAGCATCAACTTTCATTCTGCATTCCTAGTTGAGATTTTTATTTATTCTCGGCAACTTTTTAAAACCGTTTCTTCAATTAATGTTTAACTCGCTTTGAATTTCCCCTCATAGGGAAATGAGAGCTGATAATTATTACTCTTGCTCTTTTGCATTTTAAATACCCTAAGAGTAGTTTCTATGCCAGTCACATGCGTTGAACTCCCACTGTAACTGATCAGAGCAGAGCCAAAAGCAAGTGGAAATTCAGTGGAACCTAGAACTTCCTGACCAGCAAATATCTTTGTCCCAAGGTTTCTGTGAAAGTCTTATCTCTGCTACTAGCTAAGCAGTAAGCTCCAAGAGGAAAAGGACTGTGTTTTACTCATATTCCTCTTTCCAACAGGATTTAGTACAACATCTTGCTCAGTAAATGTATATTTCCCAATGATGCATTACCTCTTATCCAGAAATACTTTTTAGCCCACACTGAAAGAAATAGCATGTCATGGATCATGGTCATTTGTCACTCTGGATCCACCACGAATTTCCAAGTATGAGCAACTGTGTCTAGATGTAAGGGTTTCTTCAATAGCCTGGGATACATAAAGTTCCGTAACATCTACTGTTCATACTACCTCTCTACTCTTAGTCTGAAAGTGCTGGATTAAGTAGGCACTACACTCAATAGAATACCAAGGAAGGAATTTAGGGTCAATGTTCAACTTTGTTCACTACTAGATGGATTTGCTCCGCTAATCGTTATAATTATTTGTCTATTCTGCCAACATAAAAAGAAGGAATGAGATCCGTTTGTAATCCACAAGGGGGGAGATCAGTTTCTCTAGATACTATGGAGACTTTTTTGTGAGACTTATGGACACAGTAAAGGACAGATAGGTGGTGCAGTGGATATAGCACTAGACTTGGAGGGAGGAAGACCTGAGTTCAAATCCAGCCTCAGACACTTACTATGTGACCGTGGGAAAGTCACTTAACCCTGTTTGCCTCAGTTTCTTATCTATAAAATGAGCTGGAAAAGGAAATGACAAACCACTCTGGTATCTTTGTCAAGAAAACTCCAACTGGGGTTATGTAGAGACAGACATGACTGAAATGACTGAACAACAAAAATCAATCAATAGGTATTTATTAAGTGCCGAGTAGGTATCAGACATGCAACTAGGTACTGAAGATATGAAAATGAAATAAATATTTTTCTTAAGAAAACCCCAAATGGTGTCACAAAGAGTTGGACATGACTGAAAAACAACTGAATAATAAAGGCTTTCATGAAATGGAGGTGCCCTTATCTGGACTTGTGTTGAGATCTATTAATATATGTTTTCAAGCCAAGTACTCTGGAGTCTTCTGTTGTAGACCTTTTCATACTCCCTGGGAAAGAGAATGATTGATGCCATCTTCTGGGAGCTGAAGATTACTGCAGGTATAAGGGTCTATGGAAGATGTCTGGTGGCACTTGTTGGGAACTACAGTAAGTACCAGGTGAAAAGGGCAGCAATGCAGGATGGTGAATGGGATCCTTAAGGAGCAGTGGAAATAAACATAAATATGCTAGCATTTGTAGCTTTTTCAGGTTTGTGTTGGATTAGATGGTGGCTGAGGTCCATTTCACAACTCTGGAATTCTGCAATTCTGATTCTGAGAAATGCAGCAAAAGTAATGGTATGCAGACTGTCATGGAAGAGAAACTTACAGTATTGTAGTGTTGTAAGACTATGCAGGGCTTTGTGCAAGAAGGGCTGATAGATACAGAAATCTGCAGATTTTCTGGATGGGGACAATATTCCAAAGAAGAAAAAAGACTCCCCAAATGTAGCCACATTCCTTTGTGTCAAAAACAAGCATCTGACACAAGGGTCATTTGCATCTTTCCTTTTTTTCTGTGACAGGCCATATGAGTACTGTGACTGAAGTGCCCATCAAAATTTCTGGGAGCACTTATCATTTTCTCTTCACCGTGGTATTATGTAAAGAGTAATTGACTGAAAGGCTGGGGAACTGGATCCTAATCCCAGATGTGCCATTAACAAGCTGTGTGACTTTAGACACTACATATGGACATTAAACTCACTCCAATAATAAGAGATCTGGCTGGATTGCATGTGGGGTGTTGCATAGCACTTTTCACGATCACAATCTGCTCCCTGACACAAAACCCCACCTTTTGGCATTAATATTCTCCCACTGACGATGAATGGGCTAAACATATTAGAAAAACAAAATCTCTAATGAATCAAAATTGCAGGTAACCCAAAAGGTAATGGTAGACGTAAGCATACCATAGACCATTACCAACAATGATTAAAGAGAAAGAAGTGAGATAAAAGATATGCAGGAATTGGAAATCAGAAAAGGAAGTAGGCTACTAATATAGCAAGGGAAAAGGGCAACCTAGATACCAAAATGGTGTCAAAAGAATTTGTAGGAATAGAGAAAGATATATAGTACCATGGATAGATTCTTTAGGGAGGATGTATAAGAGGATAAGAGTAACACAGGATGAGACGTTATACTGCCTCACTGATGGAGCCAGTACCCAAATTGATTTGATCATGGATCTCTTGAGTGTTGAAGTAAATGAAACAAATCATTAGTATGTCATGTCTCTGTGGTCATCTTAGCTCCAAAGAGTTCAATGATCATCTCTATTATAAATGATTACCAGATCTGAGCTCCAGTCTAGTATCATCAAATGTCCATTAGACATATGCAACTCAACATCCTTTAGGTATCTCAGTCTCAACATATCCAAATCATAAGTAATTATCTTTAATCCCAAACCCATCCTTCTTACTTCAGAGTGAACTGGGTTTAAGGTTTTTAGAAAGAAAGAAAGAAAGAAGAAAGGAAGGAAGGAAGGAAGGAAGGAAGGAAGGAAGGAAGGAAGGAAAGAAGGAAGGAAGGAAAGGAGGGAGGGAGGTAGGAAGGAAGGAGGGAATGAGGGAGGGAGGGAAGGAGGGAAAAAAGAAAGAAGGAAGGATGGAAGAAGGAAGGAAGGAAAGAAGGAAGGAAGGAAGGAAGGAGAAAGAACAAAAGAAATCTAGCCAGGAAACCCAGTTCACTCTGAAGCTCATAGGTTGGACCACAATAGGTCCCTGCCCAAGCTCCACTTAATGGCTGTATTTTGGGCCTTCCTGCCTTAGAGTGAATGTCAATGGTAACTATTTCTCTTTGGAATAGCAACCCTGATGGTCTTCCCCTCCCAGCTTGATTTTTTTTTTCTTTTTCTTTTTTAATTAAAGAGTCCATCCCTTGACTCACTTCTTAAAGAGGTCTATTTACTGAATGGGCATTACCTCACTCTAAGTCAATACATGAGAAGGCCTCAGCCTAAAACGACAAGGGTCTCCCATTGCATCCTGGGTCATCTCCAGTCATCCTGATGAATATCAGGTCACTGGATCCAGATGGCTCTGGAGGAGAAAGTGAAGCTGGTGACTTTGCACAGCCCTCCCTCATTCAAATCCAAGTCAACTGCAAGTCATGTCATCATTTCCCTGATGTTATGGTCCTCTTCAAAAATGAAGGACAAATGTAACGGGGTGAGTTAGAGCTGACCCCTGCCCTCTTTGGACCTCCATGCCCAGGGCCTGCTGAGGTAAACTCAGGGCTCTGAGGTAAGAGTGGAACAAGATGGAGTCAGGAGGAAGGATCTCGCCTTTGTTGCCAACGTGGCAGTTCCAGGTCTTTGTCTGGACTTGCCTGACCACAAGGGAATCATGGGAGAGCACAGGAAGGAGAGAAGAGGAGAGTAGGAGGAACCAGGGTGGCCCTAGTGCCTATGTAACCAAAGATATAAAAGTTTGCTACTAACCTGAATAAACGGAGTTACTCACCATCTTGCCTCCTGCCTCATTCATTGTTCGTGAGATCAGGCCTTTGCCGGACAAAGGCCTGGGAGTTGCAGGGATACGGACCCCAACAGACAAACACAAATCCCTCTTACTGACTTGACTATTTTTTCCCCCACTTAATAGTATTTTTTTCCAATTACGTATAAGGATAGTTTTCAACATTCACTTTTATAAGATTTTCAGTTCCAAATTTTTTTCTCCCTCCCCTCTCCTCTCCCTCCACTTCCTTCTCCCCAAGACAGAAAGCAACCTGATATAATCTATACATGTACAATCATATTAAATATATTTCCATACTAGTCTTGTTGTGAAAGAACAATCAGAACAAAAGGGGAAAACCACGAAAAAGAAAAAAAGAGAGAAAAAAATAGTATACATCGATCTGCATTCGGACTCCATAGTTCTCTCTGGATGTGGATAGCATTTTCCATCATGAGTCTTTTGGAATTGACTTAGATCACTGTATTGCTGAGAAGAGCTAGGTCTATCATAGGTGATCATCCCACAATGTGGGTGTTACTGTGTACAATGGTGTACAATGTTCTCCTGGTTCTGCTTATTTTGCTCAGCATCAGTTCATGTAAGTCTTTCCAGGTGTTTTCTGAAATCTGCCTGCTCATCATTTCTTACAGCACTATAGTATTCCATTACATTCATATACCACAACTTGTTCAGCCATTCCCCAATTGATGGGCATCCCCTCAGTTTCCAATTCTTTGCCACCACAGAAGAGCTGCTATAAATATTTTTGTACATGTGGGTCCTTTTCCATTTTTTATGATCTCTTTGGGATGCAGATTGCATATAGTAATGGTATTGTTGGATCAAGGCAAATGCACAGTTTTATAGCCCTATGGGCATAGTTCCAAATTGCTTTCCAGAATGGTTGGATAACTTCCCTATTTGTACCAGGAGCACCAGCCTCTTTCCACTCACTCAGGCTAGCAACCTCAGAGTCATCCTTTACGCTACAATGAACCTTTTCCTTTGCTGATGTTTAATCAGTTGCCAAATCTTCTCAATTCTAATTCCCCATCTCTCCTGTTCATTTCCTTATACCATCCTTTTTAAGCCTCGATTGCCTCTAGCCCAAAATATTGAAATAACTTCTTAATTGAGCTCTCTTCTTCAAGTCTCTCCCCTTTCCATCCCATCCTCAAACCAGACACCAAATTGGTATTACCAGAGTACAGGACTAAGCATATGAATAGTCTCTTGTGTGATGGGTCTTGGTCAGCTATGGACAGCTCTGTAGAGTGAGGGGGCTGGATTACTTTTTTTAAATGACAGCCTAAAATCCTTCCCAATTACAAAATTCAGATTTTTTGATGTCATGTGCTGCCTTCTTTCCTTCTATATATTGCTGCTAAAGTATATGAGTCAATTATAGTCGGTAAGTGGGAATGAAGAGAGAAGAGGAATACCAAGAAATAACCAACATATATGCCATGATATGTTATTTTTGGCAGTGAAAATTTAACATAGTATAAGTTCATCCATATATAACACCTACCACATGTATGATATTATGCTAGTCACTGTGAGTATGTGTGCAGTGCAAATATGTGACATACGCCTGCCTTTAACTATTGATATCTATTGGGGATATGAGGTGATCATGAAAATTGCATTAGCCATACAAAAGTTCTACCATGTAGGACAACAGTGCAAGAAACAGTATGTCTGTAAGTAATGTCAGTTTAGTGCTATATAGACAATAAGTGCTTAGAGTTTAGAGAAGATGTCTTTGTGAACTGGACTGGGATAGGAAGGCCTTCATGGATGAAGTACATGAATATGTAAAATATTACCAGTGACAGATTTTGAATAAAATTGGAATAAAGGATATCATCAGAAAAATATATGACCAGAAAAAAACAGGTAGGTTTGTCACGTAATAAGAGCGAAAAATAACAGATGGATGACTCCCATGCTGTACTGATATACGCATAATATCAAGAGAACACACAGAAGGCTCCAACATATTGGGTGAACCTTGGTTCATGAACTTTTGACAGCATTGTTTGAAGACATGTAGACATCAGTGGGATCACAGATATATTAGAAGGTAGGTCCAGACCATGAAAGAGCTGCTTCATTTGTTTGTAATGGGGCCATCTTATTGAATACGCGCAGAGCTGCCCTTCCTTCTTCTGACTGACCATAGCTAGCTCAGAACTTAGATATCTCGGACATGATGTAACCTTTAGCTGCTTTTGGCCAATCACATTTGTGACAGTCATGATTAAATAATCCCTCATTAGATGCTGAGCCAGAGGAGCTGAGACAATGGACCTTTAAAAAGGGAATGGTTCTGGTTCTCTTTTCTCCTCTTCTCTTTCAGGGTGTAGATCATATCAAGTCTGTTTCCAGTCACTTCCTTTGAAGGGTAGAAGAGGGAAAGCTTCTCCCACCCCCACCCCAGCCCAGACTTTTCAGAAGACATCTACTTTGAAGGTGACAGTCTAGCACCAAGGTAAAATCTAAAACATATATCTAGCAGTATGACAAAATGCCTTATGTTTAGATGAATTTTAATAAAGAAGGAAAATAAGCATTTATTAAGCACTATGTGCTAAGTACTTTACAAATAACTCATTTGATCTTTACAACAACCCTGGGAGGTAGGCAAAATTGCTATCTCCATTTTGCAGATAAGAAAACAGAGGTTAAATGACTTGCCCAGAGTCACACAGCTAGTAAGTGTCTGAGGGCAGATTTGAATTCAGGTCTTCCCGACTCCAAAACTCTTTCTGCTGCATCACATAGCTGTTTAAGCATCAACCTGCCAAGAGAGTGTCATTCTGTTAAATGCGTGCTTGTGAGTGTTTTGTGTTTAGCAGATCTTTTGAGTGTAGGAAATAAATACATGTTCCATACATGATTTATATGTTGAGTGCCTTCCTGATCTTCTCCTTGGAGATCTCATAGGTATGAGCCAAAACTTAAATTCCTTGATAAAGTGGGGAAAATAATGAGCCAAAGAGCATGTGATAAAAGGAAGCCCAACCCCCGTCTCATTAGAAATCATGATCTCCCAGGTCTAAACTCAAAGCATGCATAGGATCTAAAACAGAAAGAGGTTCTTAATTCACAGGGTCACAGGGAGTAGGCACAGTGCCCAGCCTCTGTGGGTCCAGCAGAAATATTTATAGATAAATAGATAGATATGTGTGTCATATATGTGTATGAACATATATTATATACATATGTTTTATATCTACATATCTATATGGGATAACACAGATGGACTGGAATTAGAATTCAAAATGAGAAAGATTGTACTAGATTGCATTTGGAAAATTTGCTTAGCATTTTCGTTGGCCCAAAACCTCTCCCTGAATCATAAATCCCATATCTTCCATTACAACATTCTTCTTTTAGGTTTGATTTTTTTTTTGGAGGGGGGAAGGCAGGGCAATTGGGGGTAAGTGACTTGCCAAGGTCACGCAGCTAAGTAAGTGTGTCAAGTGTATAAGGGAGGATTTAAACTCAGGTCCTTCTGACTCCAGGACTGGTGCTCTACTAACTGCGCCACCTACCTGCTTCAATAACATTCTTCCCATGATGCTAAATGATTATAAATCTCCAACAAATCAATACAGCAGGTCACTCAAGGGGCAATGGATAGATGCAAAGATGTAAATAGGTGGTGGCAAATTTAATTTAACCCAACATGCATTTATTAGACACCTACTATGTTCAAAGCACTATGCTAGGCACTGAGAAATATAAAAAAAAATCAAAATTTAAAAGAACAGTAGATGATCTTGATAGATGAGGATATGCCTGATAATTTGTGAAGGGAGAATGCAGTAACAAGTAGGGGGACAGGAAAGATTGATTTTATGAACTGAACATTGAATGAAGCTGGGTATCTTATTAAGTAGTGATGAGGAGGTAGTTCATTCTAAGCATGCAAAGGCCCAGAGGTGAGAGACAAATGCTGAGTTCAGGAAACAAGTAGACTAGTTTGGCTAAAACATGGAGTCTGTGAAGGTGAGTAATGGGAAATAAACTTGCAACAGAGAGGTTCTACCATTCTTTCCCAAACTAGGTCCAGGGATTCAAGGGCCTTTTAGTAAATTCCCACTTTCTCCAAATGCTGCTGCTTCTCAGACTGGCTCACCCTTATTGCCTTTGCTGGTGATGGAAGTGATGATAATGGTATACAGGTGCTCTGGGGGAGGTGTGACTGTGCAAATAAATATCCAGGCTTCTTCCCACAGGGACCAAATTACATGCTCAGGTCTCTGTCACCCAGCTTGTGCTCAGACATCCCTGAATCTATTTTATAGGCTCAGTACAAGAGAGTAGCTCTGAGCTGCAGTAACCTGAGCCATATTAAACCATATCCCCTGCTGAGACTTAATCAATCCTCTTCAATGAGGTGTGAATTGGTTTGTCCTGCTCTTTACTACCTACTCAATCAATCCATGGGGATGTGAAATAATCTCACCATGAAGATGCTCAAACCTAACTAGGGGCATAATCAATATCCCAATCGATTGGCTTATCCCTTTATCCTTATCAAGTTGATCAGACCCCTCAGATTACTCCTCTAAACTCCTCCCACAACAAGTTAAAAATTTGCAGTCCCTTTAAGTCACACCAGGGTGCCTTTCAGAACATTGGTCTGTATCCCCATTTCTGCATATCTCTCTGAGGACCTGAGAAGGCTCTATGGTGTTAGAAGCTGAGCTATGGCTCAGTGTAGGAGTTGACTGTCCCGGCTACCCCTAATTGCCTTCTTTAATGCCTTATTTTATCCTCTGAGTAGACAACGGTGTCATATGATACTTTCATTGCAATTTTTGGATTTTTATAAAATTAAAAATTCTTTGCAAGGACCCAGACTTCCTATATCTAGGTAGGTCTGCTATTTATAAACATCCAGGTACATAATTGTACAAAAATTCCTCTAGGTTCCCACCTGTTTTCATGTGTAGAAAGGCCTAGGGAATCCCTATTAATGTATATATTCTAAAAATATTCTTGATAGTAGATGGCGTTTCATTGGTTGAATTGAGCTTTGGAATAGCACAGGGTCCTCTCAGTGAGATCAACATTAATTCAAAGTACATTGCCTTAGATTGCCCAACAAAGAAAGCAAAAGGCTGTGGAACACATGCTCCTCAGATTGTTATGTGCATTTGCAGAGAAATATCCTAGAAATATGTTCAGAAATTGACAGAAGGAAGAGATTAGGACATGTCATGTTTTACTGGTAGTCTTTCTATCAATCTAATGGGCTTACTGATTCCAATAGCGTTACATAACCACAAATAATAATAATCATGATGAAGATGAGAGTGATGATAAAGAGCTAGCATTATTACAGCCTGGTGCCTAGGCTAACCATGTCTTCGTTTCCCACCATGCTCCACTCCTTTGCACTTTTCCATTGCGCCACAGAAAGGTCATTATCCTGGAAGATCACTTTTACCTTTTAACTCACTATTTCATGTGTCCAAAGTGTCCTCTGCAAGGCCCATTCCTCTGACTGAAGGGTGGAGGGTTCTTCCCCAAATCTCCTTTTAAGGAAGGAGCCTAGTAATCTCACCATTTCTCACCAGGGTCTATTCACCTGGACTTTTCCATCATGCCCCTGGCTGGGTACCTTTTTCCTCCCTCCCTCTTTTCAGCTTTCTTTTTATGTATCATCTTTCCTATTAGAATGTAAACTCCTTGAGAGCATGGACTGTCTTTCTTTTGCATATTTATGTTCACCTAGCTGGATCCCTGGCATGTAGTAAGTGCTTAACAAATGTTCCTTGGCTGACTATATGTCATTTTAAGGTTTGATCCTCCCAACAACCCTCTGAGAGTGGTGCTATTTTTATTATTACCATTCACAGACGAGGAAATCAAGATTGTGAGACTTGATGGATCTTTTCCAGGGTCATAGAAATAGGAAGCATGTGAGGCAGGATTTGAACTCAGAGCTTAGACCTACAGAAAAGTCCCAATGGTAGATGGTCCAAATTACATTGGAAAGATGCACAGTGAATATAAGTAGGTAGCAGCTCTTTGCCAACACTGACTGGTGCTTGAGAAGTGGTAGCAAAGATATCACCAAGGACATGTATAACCATCAAGGGAGGTGAGGTGATCATTTGTTAAGAATGAAACATAATAAATGGATAGGAAAGCACGGCATTGGTACCCGTGAAACAGTAAAGGAACCAAAGGAAGGCCTCCAGCATGTTATACACATTTTTATGAATGAGAATCACACAGAATGAGAGTGCATGAATGGATTTTGACCTGGAGAAATGTAAAAAGAACACATTCTTCTGAGACCTTGAATCCTAGATCCATTGAAGTGGTATCGTGGTAATGATGTGGGTTTCTTTTTTCATATGCAGACATGCTTAGCTTAAAAATGTTTAGATGTATTTGGATATAGGCCTAGTTCCATAAGCAGAAGAAACATCTAAATGTATATAAATATAACCAAGCAAATTGAATAATAGATGATGCTGCAGGGAAAAAAGCCCAAGTATTGAATTGCAAAATAGGAATTCAAGTCCCTCTTTTACTGCTTACTAGCCTTGTGACGGTGGACAAATTCCTCTCTGTGCCTGTTTCCTCATCTGGAAAACGAGGACAGGAATACTTATACTACTATATTATAGGGCTGCTATAAACTATGAGCTATTATTGTTATTGCTATGATATGGATTGCTATAATATGGATAGTATAGATTTGACTTTTATGTCTGTTGAACCCAATTCTATCCATTTTCTAAATTGCTCCCTGTAAGTGAGGCAAGGACGATCACGCTAATGCTTATAGGCCATTACATACACCACAATGGACCAAAATATCTTTTCCAAGTCCATCAGGAGCAAAGTATGATTCAAGGACAATGGGAAATTGGAGCTTATTATCTTTTAATCAGTAATATTCTTGGTAAAAAAAAAGACTATTTGAGTATGTCCATTATTTTATTGATTATTAACTACCAAGAGATGAATCACAACATTATCCTACACTACCTCTTTTTAAAAATTATTTTTATTTCATTAAATATTTCCCAATTACATGTAAAAATTTTTAACAATCCTTTTTTTTAAATTTGGAGTTCCAAATTCTCTTCTTCCCTCTTCTCTCTCCCACTCCTTGAGAAGATAAGCAGTTTGATTTCAGTTACACATGTGTGATCATATACGACAATTCCACATTAGCCAAGTTACAAAAGAAAACATAAACAAAATAAAACAATAAAAATAAATTTTTTTAAAAATTATGCTTCAATCTGCATTCAGAGTCCATCAGTTCTCTCTCTGGAGGTGTATAGCACTTTTCAACATGGGTCCTTTGGAATTGCCTTGGATAATTGTTTTAATCAGAGTAGCTGAGTTTCACAGTTGATCATCCTTAAAACATTGCTGTTACTGTGTACGATGTTCTTCTGGTTCTGCTAACTTCACTTTGCATGAATTCATATAAGTCTTCTCTGAAATCATCCTGCTCTTCATTTCTAGTAGCCTGGTAGTATTTCATCTCAATCAGCTAGCAGAACTTGTTGAGCCATTCCCCAATTGATGGGCATCTCCTCAATTTCCAATTCTTTGCCATCACAAAAAGAACTGCTGTAATTTTTTTTGGAAAAAATAGGACCTTTTCCCTTTTCTTTGATTGCTATGGGATATAGACCTAGCAGTGGTATTTCTGGGTCAAAGGGTATGCACAGTTTTGTAGTCCTTTGGGCATAGTTTCAAAGTGTTCTTCAGAATGATTGCACTAGTTCATAACTACACCAACAGTGCCTTAGTGTCCCAATTTTTATCCACATCCCTTCTAAAATTTATCAGTTTTCTTTTCTGTTATGTTAGCCAGGCTGATAGATGTAAGGTGGTATCTCAGAAATGTTTCAATTTACATTTCTCTAGTCAGTAGTGATTTAGAGCATTTTTATATGACTGTTGGTGACTTTGATTCTGTCTTCTGAAAACTATTACTATCTTTGACCATTTATCAATTGGGGAATGAGTCTTATTTTTATATATTTGGCTCAATTTCCTATATATTTGAGAAATAAGGCCTTTATCAGAGAAACCTGCTGCAATTCCCACCCCTCCTGTCATTTTTCCATTTTCCTTCTAATTTTGGCTGCATTGGTTTTATTTTAGATCAAAAGCTTTTCAATTTCATGTAATCAAAATAATTTATTTTACTTCTTGCAATCCCCTCTGTCTCTTGTTTGATTATAAATTCTTCCATCACCCATAAATCTGGCAGATACATTCTTCTATGTTCCTTAATTTACTTGTGATAGCACCCTTTATGTCTAAATAATTTATCCATTTTTACTTTATCTTGATATATCATGTGAGATTTTGGTCTATGCCTAGTTTCTGCCAAACTGCTTTCTAGTTGTCCCAGCAATTTTTGTCAAATGTTAAGTTCTTTTTTAAAAAAAAAAAAAACCTTTAACATTTTTATTTAAAGTTTTGAGTTCCAAAATCTATCCCTCCTTCTCTCCTTCCTCTCCCCTGAGATGGAAAGCAATCAGATATAGGTTATACGAGTGCAATTATGTAAAACATTTCCATATTAGTCATTTTGTAAAAGAAGACTCGAATAAAAGAAAAAAAAATGAAAGAAAGAAAGTGAAAATAGCATGCTTCAATCTATATTCAAACAATATCAGTTCTTTATCTAGAGGCAGATAATGTGCTTCATCACGAGTCCTTTGAGATTGTCTTGGACAAGTGGTGGGGAACCTGCATCTTCAAGGCCACATGTGGCCTTTTAGGTCCTTGGGTGTGGCCTTTTGACTGAGTTCCAAGTTTTACAGAAGAAATTCTTTTATTAAGGGGATTTGTTCTGTGAAGTTTGGATTTAGTCAAAGGGCTGTACTTGAGGACCTAGAGGGCCGCATGTGGCCTTGAGGCCACAGGTTCCTCGCTCCTGGTTCTTGGATCATTGTATTGCTGAGAATAGCTAAATCATTTACAATTCTTCATTGAACAATATTGCTGTTATTGTGTGCAGTGGTCTCCTGGTTCTGTTCACTTCACTAAGCATTAGTTGATGTAAGTCTTTCTAGGTTTTTCTGAAATCATCCTGCTTGTCATTTGTCATATCACAATGATATTCCATTACAATCATATACCACAGCTTGTTTAGCCATTCTTTAATTGATGGGCATCCCTTTGATTTCTAATTCTTAACCACCACAAAAAGAGCTGCTATAAATATTCTTGTACAAATTGGTTCTTTTCTCTTTTTTTGAATGTCTTTGGGATATAGACCTAGCAATGGTATTGCTGGATCAAAGGGTATGTACAGTTTTATAACTCTTTGGGCATAGGTCCACATTCCTCTCCAGAATGCTTGAATCAGTTCATAACTCCACCAACAATGCTTTAGTGTCCCAATTTTCCCACATCTCCTCCAACAATCAATATTTTCCTTTTTTTCATATTGGCTAATCTGATAGGTGTGAGGTGGCACTTCAGAGTTGTTTTAATTCGCATTTCTCTAATCAATAGTTATTTAGAGCATTTTTTCATATGGCTATGGGCAGCTTTGATTTCCTTGAAAACTGCCTGTTCATATCCTTCGTCCATTTATCAATAGGAGAATTACTTGTATTTTTATAAATTTGACTCGGTTATCTATATTTGAGAAATGAGGCCTTTAGACACTTGTAAAATTTTTTTTCCCCAGTTTTCTGCTTTCCTTTTTTCTTTTTTCTGCTTTTTTGTTCTTTTTGGTGATACACTTTGTAATTTTGTTTGCATTGGTTTTATTTGTGCAAAAACTTTTTAATTTTATATAATCAAAATTATCTGTTTTAAAATGTTGAGTTCTTACCTCAAACGAGTACATCTTTGGGCTTAACAAATACTAGATTATTGTAATCTTTTACTAGTGTGTATTGTGTACCTAACCTATTGCACTGATCTACCACTTTCTTTCTTAGCCAATACCAGGTTGTTTTGAAGATTACCATATGTAATATAGCTTGAAATTTGGAACTGCTAGGCTCCCTTCCTTAACAATTTTTCATTGGTTCCTTTGATATTTTTGGCCTTTTGTTCTTCCAGATGAATTTAGTTATCAAACTTTCTAGATCTATAAAATGATTCTTTGGTAATTTAATTGTTATGGCACTGAGTAAATAAATTAATATAGATAGAATTGTCATTTTTATTATAGTGGCTCAGCCTACCCATGAGCAGTTAATATTTCTCTAATTGCTTAAATCTGTCTTTATTTGTGTGAAAAGTGTTTTGTAATTTTGTTCATATAATCCTGGGTTTGTTTTGGCAGATAGACTCCCAAGTCTTCTGTGCTTTTTGCAGCTTTTAAAGATGGAATTTCTCTTTCAAGCTCTTCCTACTAGGTTATTTTTTTGGGTAGTAGATAGAAATACTGGTAATGTATAGGGTTTAGGGGCAGCTAGGTGGCACAGTGAATAGAGTCAGGAGTCAGGAGGACCTGAGTTCAAATCCAGCTTCAGACACGATGACACTTGTACTAGCTGTGTGACCTTGGGCAAGTCACTTAACCCCAATTTCCCTGTTTTTCTCCCTTGCAAAAAATAAAAAAAAGGTATAGGGTTTATTTTATATCCTTCAACTTTGCTGAAGTTGTAAATTGTTTCAATTAGTTTTAGTTAATTTTTCTAAGGCACTCTATACCATTATCTCATCTGCAAATAGTCACAGTGTTGTTTCCTCATTGCCTGTTCTAATTCCTTCCCTTTCTTTTTCTTTTCTTATTATTATAGCCAACATTTCTGCTACAATATTGAATAATAGTGTTGATAATGGGCATCCTTGATTAGTACCTTATCATATTGGGAAGGCTTCTAGCTTATCTCCATCACAGAAAATGTTTGCTGCTTGTTTTAGATAGATACTACTTATCATTTTAAGGAAAGTTCCATTTATTCCTATGCTCTCTGCTATTATTTTTCTTCCTTTAATTTTAAATCTGTGCAATAAAGCAAGCATTTCCATAACATAGTAGAATAATAAAAAAAAGATTAATAGTAAAAATAAAAATTTAAATAAAATTAAAATTTAAAAAAATTAAAAATGAATTTATTTTGTACAATGTGCTATTTAAATAAGATGTAACTTTTCAAGCTATACTACTCCTCCAGGACTGTTTTTGGAGTTTTTTCTGTTCTCTTCTATGTGTAGCACCTATAAGCTGTACTTCTCTTGAACTGGCAAAATGAGCCCTCCAGAGCAAGACCACTTTCCAAGTTGCATGTAAAAACAATTTGTTAAACATTTGTTTTTAGGACTTTGAGTTCCAAATTCTCTCCCTTCTTCCCTCCCCACCTACCCTCCTTGAGAAGGCAAGCAATTCAACATAAGCCACACATGTATCATCACGCAAAACACTTCCATAACAATCATGTTGTAAAAGACTAACTATATTTCCCTCCAACCTATACTGTCCTCCTTTATTCAATTTTATCCCTTGACCCTGTCCCTTTTCAAAAGTGTTTGCTTTTGACTACCTCGTTCCCCAATATGACCTCCCTTCTATCATCCTCCTACTTTTATCCCCTTCCCCCCTACTTTCCTGTAGGGTTAGATACCCAACTGCGTGTGTAATTCCCTCCTTAAGTCAAATCCAATGAGAGCAAGATTCACATATTCCCTTTCACCTGCCACCTCTTCCCTTCCATTATGACTGTTTTTTTCTTGCCACTTTTATGCAAGATAATTTACCCCATTCTATCTCTTCCTTTCTCCTTCTCCTCTTAATTTTATTTTTTTCTAGATATGATCCCTTCATATTCAACTCACCCTGTGCTTTCTGTCTATGTATATGTATATTCCCTAAATACTGAAAAAGGTTTCATGAGTTACAAATATCATCTTTCCATGTGAAAAAAATGGTTCAACTTTAGTAAGTCCCTTATGATTTCTCTTTCATGTTTATCTTTCATGCTTCTCTTGAGTCTTGTATTTGAAAGTGAAATTTTCTATTCTGCTCTGGTCTTTTCATTGAAAATGCTTGAAAGCCCTCTATATTATTGAAAATCCATATTTTGCCCTGGAGTATTATACTCACCTTTTTCTGGGTAGGTGATTCTTGGTTTTAATCCTAGCTCCTTTGACCTCTGGAATATCATATTCCAAGCCTTTTGATCCCTTAATGTAGAAGCTGCTAGATCTTTTCTCCTTGACTTGGGAACTCTGGATTTGGCTATAATATTCCTAGGAATTTTCTTTTTGGGATCTTTTTCAAGAGGCAATCAGTGGATTCTTTCAATTTCTATTTTACCCTCTGGTTCTAGAATATAAGGGCAGTTTTCCTTGATAATTTCTTGAAAGACAATGTCTAGGCTCTTTTTTTGATCATGGTTTTCAGGTAGTCCAATAATTTTAAAATTATCTCTCCTGGATCTATTCTCCAAATCAGTGGTTTTTCCAATGAGATATTTCACATTGTCTCCCATTTTTTCATTCTTTTGGTTCTGTTTTATAATTTCTTGATTTCTCATGCAGCCACTAGCACCCACTTGCTCCACTCTAATTTTTAAGGTGGTATCTTCTTCAGTGGTCTTTTGGACCTCTTTTTCCATTTGGCTAATTCTGCCTTTCAAGGAATTCTTCTCCTCATTGGTGTTTTGGAGCTCTTTTGCTATTTGGTTTAGTCTATTATTTGAGGTGTTATTGTCTTCAGTATTTTTTGGGCCTCCTTTAGCAAGTTATTAATTTGTTTTTCATGATTTTCTTGCATCACTCTCATTTCTCTTCCCAATTTTTCCCCTGCTTCTCTTATTTGATTTTCCAAATCTTTTTTGAGCTCTTCTGTGGCCTAAGACAAATTCATATTTTTCTTGGAGGCTTTTGATGTAGGATCTTTGACTCTGTTGACTTCTGGCTGCATGTTTTGCTTTCCTTTGTCACCAAAAAAAGATTCTATAGTCTGAGTCTGAGTCCTTTTACACTGCTTGCTAATTTTCCCAGCCAATTACTTGACTTTTGAGCTTTTGGTCAGGGTATGACTGCTTTCAGAGTGGAGAGTGCCTTATCCCAAACTTCAGGAGTTTTGCACTGCTGTTTTCAGAGCTACTTCTATTCTGAGGTGGTATGATACTCCTCTCCTGGCCTGTGCTATGGTCTGCTAGTGCAAGCACTCCTTTCTGCCATGTAACTTCCTGGAGGACTCCCTCTCCACAGTCACCACAACCTTTGTCACACCAGTGCTCCTCCTCCCCCAAGGATAGCCAACCAATACCTTGACCCTCATCCAAGCAGAACAAAGCAAGAGAACCTTGCCTCTGTACCAGCAAAGTGCTCCCTGCACTCCTGCTCTGGTCTGCTGCTTGATTCCTCCCACCGTTTGGGCTAGGGACTCTGGAAGCAGCTGTGCTTGAGCTCTGGAAGCAGCTGGCCAGAGCTTCTTGCTGCTGCCACCATGCCACCCCCACTGCCCCTGGGGCTGGGGCCAGACCTTGTACTTCTCTCACCCAGATCCATAAGTTTTCCCCCTGATCTGCTCAGTTGTCTTTGGTGTGTGTGGATTGAGAAGTTTGGACACTGCCAGAGCTCAGGGATTCAGGGCCCTAAGGCCATCTCCACCACATCTACTCCTGGCCTGGTCTGTCCTGGTGTGGCCCATGCTGGCCTGCGCTCCTCTTCCAGACCCTTCCCAGCAACCATCCAAGCTGTCTTGGTCTGGAGACTGGTTTCCCTCTGTTATTTCTGGGTTCTGTAGCTCTAGAATTTGTTTAGAGTCATTTTTTTCAGGTGTTTGGAGGGGTTTGGGGGAAAGCTTGCGTGAGTCCCTGTTTCCAAGCCGCCATCTTGGCTCTGCTGCTCTCTGGTATTTTTAATAGGAATGGATATTGTATTTTGTCAAAAGTTTTTTCTGCATCTGTTGATATAGTCATATGATTTTTGTTATTATTTTTATTGATATGGTCAATCATGCTCATTGTTTTCCAAATACTGGAATAGCCTGCATTCCTGTTATAAATCCTACCTGGTCATAGTGTAGGATCTTTTTGATATATTACTATCATCACCTTGCTAGTATTTCATTTAAAATTTTTGCATTGATATTCATTTAGTAAGTTGGGCTATAATTTTATTTCTCTGTTTTTGCTCTCTCTCTAGTTTAGGTATCAAAACCATATTTGTATCATAAAAGGAATTTGATAAGAATCCTTTTTTTAACCTATTTTTCAAATAGTTTATATGGTATTGGGATTAACGGTTCCTTAAATGGTGGAATTCACTTGTGAATTCATATGACCCTGGGGATTTTTTTCTTAGTGAGGCCATTGAAGGCTTGTTCAATTTCTTTTGCTAAAATACTTATTTAAGTATTCTATTTCATCTTTTGTTAATCTGGGCAGTTTATATATATTTGTAAATTTTTCATAAAACAAGCTACTAATTTTATATATTCATTCAATGGTTTTCTTGTTTTCATGTGCATATGTGTGTGTGTATGTGTGTGTGTGTGTGTGTGTGTGTGTGTGTGTGTGTGTATTCTATCCCCTAAGTCTGTCATGCCTCGGTAATGGATAGCAAGTTTCATCAATAGTTCTCTGGAATCATGAATGGCCACTGCATTGATTATAGTTTTTATAGCTTCAAAAACTATTTAATTTTACCATATTGTGGCTATTGGATCAATTGTTCTGGTCCTGCTTATTTTATTCTTCATCAGTTAAAAAAGGCATCAGAATTGTTCCTCTTTGTAATACTGATGTTACAGTATAAATTACTCTTCTGGTTCTTTTTACTTCATTCTGCATCAGTTCATATAAATCTTCTTAAGTATCTTTGAAATCATCTATTCCCTTATTTCTTATAGCATAATAAATTGTGGCATGTAAATATAATAGAGTACTATTTTGATATAAGAACTCTACAATGCTATAAGAACTCAGACTCGTTACTTTTTCCCTTTCATTTATCCCTTGTATGCCAGGCCATAATTCTGTCCCCTTCACGCATTTGTATACTTTACACCCACACCCACATTCACATACCCCCACCACACACACCACCCCCCCCCACACACACACACTTACTCTTTTTCACTAATTAGGCAGCAGTGGATGGAGGTCTGAACCTGAAGTCAAGAAGACTCAAGTCAGCCTTCAGGCACTAACTGGCTGTGTGACCCTATGCAAGTTTTTTGACACCTCTCAACCTCAATTTTCTCACCTGTGGATAAGAAATGGGAATAAAATAGCATCTAAATTCCATGATTTTAAATGAGATAATATTTTTAAAGTGTTTTGTAAACCTTAAAGAACTATATAAATATTAACAACAATAACAATGATAATGTCATTTGGTATTACTCAATTGAAATATTGCCAAATCATAAATAATAATTTAGTTCCTTGGACAAATAACGGGAAACAACCAATATTTCACAATGTGAAAAGAATACAATAAGTAATTAAAATAAATTCGTTTTAGTGGGAGATGAAATTATTTATTAGACTAGCTAGTATATTCCTATTTTAAATAACTATTCTTGCGAAGGAGATGCTGGGCTCATATGGTTTTATATTGCTGAAAGAATATATATGTTAAAATTATGTACCCTCTATTTGTCAATGCACTGGGAAAGCCCAATCATCTTGCTATTGTTATTGACATGAGGAGAAGACTTGAAGGGAACAAGGACTAGGTGTATATTTTAAGAATTTTTTTCTTTTCCCTTAAGGTAGTAAGAAAACATAGCGATAACATGCATCATATGTGTGTGTGTGTTTAGCAGAACCAAGACAGACAGAAGCTATCTTACACTTTAAATGAAAGATTTACTTATTTCCTAGACACCAACCAAACATTAGTGTCAGTGCAAGAAAGATTCTGTTTGCCATCTTTTGTTCCTTCTTCTGTATTTGCTTTGGGTGTCTGCCCAATGGTAGCATCTTCAGATGAAGGGATGTTTTGCAAAGGCTGGAACGTGATTTGCATGAAGTAAAGGATACTTGATTCAGTAACAACAAATGCATGCCTCGTCTTGTTGGGCTATAAGAATGCTAATGAATTTGTGATTTGTTAAGCAGATGAAATCTTGGGGACATGAAAAAATGAATTGCGAGAAGCAAATCAAACTTTGCCTCCTGGGATACTTTCTCAAAGTCTGCTTTAGGGAATTGAGAAATTCACAGGTACTTGTCGATAATCAGGGGCTTCAGAGACACTAGTTGAGGTTTGATGAAATTAGATTTCAAGCAATATTGGGCATTGCATGGATGAATGGAATCAAAACAATTATTTTTCAGAGTCTTTGATGCCTTTGGGCATGATAAAATTAGGGGATTGTGTTCTTCACAAAAATGCTATTTATTACTTTTAACATTTTTCAAACTGAAGTCCTTATAAATAAATAAAAAAAACATATTCAACCTGAATATGTTTTCTCTAAGAGTGTAAGAGTTCAAGTTTTATGCTGAAATAAGGTTGTCCATATGCCACTGTAGTCAGAGATCACTCAAACATTTGTAATTCAATTCTTAACCACCTTCACCTCTTCTTTTAGGCCAGGCCTAAATCAGGCCAGTCCTGTGATTTAGGCTTGTAAAGAGAATGTAAGGAGAGAACATAAAAATGCAATACAAATTGATTGGATTTATAACAAAGGATAAAATTCCTAAGGTTAATTCAGACAAAATGCTGCACTCCTACACCTCCATATCCACTGAGGCAATTAGCAGAAAATCTAGCAGCAGGAGCTCTGCTAACATCATACCAGTACCGGCTTCTCATGAGCTGTACCTTCCATGACTCATGGGCAAAAGAAACAACTAATATTTCAAGCCCCAATCCCTGGGCTAAACAAGACCCAAAGACAGCTTCTACCAACTTAGCCTGCAAAAACAGATACTTATACCATGCCAACAAAAGACTATTATCGTTAATAATAATAACAAAATAACACCAAAAATGTCAACAAAAATAGTGTTGATGAACTCCATTAAAAGACATGATACATATGAGCAAGAAAATAGAATAATTTATATAGTGCTCTAATGTTTTTAAAGACAAACACTTTATATGTACTATCTCATGGGGTCCTCTAAACAACCCTGTGAAAGAGGAGGGTTATTATTATGCAATTGTGCAGTAGAGGAGACTGATGTTCTAAGAAGTTAAGTAGATTGCCCAACATCACATAGGTAAAAAATGTCTGAGGATTTGGACCCAGCTTGTCCTGTTCCAGTTGTGCTAAGCATGCTAAAATTTAAAGTTCTTGAATTAGAACAGTTTCAATGCTCAAAGACTGATAATATGGAGAGAACGGATTGTTTTCCAGTTGATGCATTTTCTTATTCTATCAAAGAAGAATGAAATTCTTTCTGATTTTCATTTCACTTGTGTTTTGGATAGAGTGGAAATTCTTTTGTGCTGCCTGTGTTCTTCGAATATGATTAATAGCATTCTATCATCCTATATTTTAGCAGATTCTTTTGTCAATTTATTCGACTTTTTGCTTTTATTTCCATTAAAGAATTCACACTATCATTATCTAAGGGATCTTGTCAAGCATAGTAACAAACTTTTCTATTTTCTTGAATCATTTTGCAGCATAAAGTACGATTTTCAGTGATAATCTTTATATGGTTTCTTTGTATTTTACAACACCAAATCTAGTCTCCTTTTAAAAGATATCAGCTTATGAAATGCATACCCAATGTACTCATATGTATACACACATGTATTTTTATTTTTAATCTTACTGTATTAAAATTTTTTGTTTCCTACCACTTATATTTCCACATACGTTCTTCCCCTGATTCCGGTCAGAGAGCCAATACTTGTAACAAAGTTTTTAGAAAGAGAAAAAAAAGTTCAGAAAACCTAACCAAGATATTAGTTATGTATGACAATATATGCAATGTTTTGCACTCATAATCCCCTGCCTCAGCAAATAGGGGGAGTGGGTGAATTTTCCAATCTTTTCTCTGAGACTATGAATGGTCATATAATGACACAGTGCTCAGTATTCTTTTCTACTGTTGTTTTTTTTCCTGTTTATATTGTTGTGGTTGTTGTGTGTATTGTTTTTCTGGTTCTGCTATCTTTACTAGGCATCACTTCATACTGGTAAGTGTCTGAGGCCAGATTTGAACTCAGGTCTTACTGACTCCAGACCTGACACTCTATCCACTGTGCCATCTAGCTGCCCCATACCTTGGGTATGTAAGGTATTTTCAGAATCAGTTCTTTAATGATTTTAAAATTACATAGACATCCTCTTTGTATAATCAGCATGATGCAACTGCTTCTTTAGTCTTCTTTATTCTATGCTATTTCCATTTCATCAAGGATAACATCTATGACTGTGATCCATGAGTCCAAATATGAAAGCTCCACTGTTCTTGGTAGTGAAAAGTGTTTATTATTTAAAAAAAATCCGAACCTTGAAGATTTTTACATTTTTGTCTGTTTGTTATCTCTTTCCACTTCTCTCCTCACATGCCCTAGGGATAAATATGTTTATCTGGACTCTCTCCCCAATTGTCTTTCAACTGGTTTTTGCTTCCATTGATTCTGACTGTTTTATAACAGAATTACACTTGTTCCATCATACTTCTATGTAAGATTTTAAAACAAGTTTATTAAAGTTTAGTTAACTTTGTTGAAATATCTTTATATTTGGCAAGTAGACATATTTGTTGACTAAAAAAAAGACTTTTAGATTCTTTGGGGTTTTGGGTTAAACTTTGTTGGAAATTGTTATACTTAGGGTCAATGTCTTTTCCTACATTCCTTTCTTGTTTGAAGGACATTAATAACTTGTCTTAGGTCAGATGAGGATTGTTTTATTGCACATCATATCTTTTTTTTTCATTTTTAAACTTTCTTCTAACTCTGTAAGACTTTCTTATCTTAGCTAAGAAGTTGATGATCTGACTATACCCATGAGTAACAAAGCATTTGCAGGCACAATATAATTGATTTTAGTTTTGTCATGTTATTTGGCACTTTGTGTCCAGATCCTTTGGAGTCTTTTTATGAGGAAAATACATATGCCATTCCTCAATAGATAAATGGTCAAAGGAAATAAACAGGTAGTTTTCGAAGGAAGAAATCCCAGCTTTCATTAACCGTGTAGACAGAGAAATACAACTTCACACCCATCACAGTGGTAAAGACGACAAAAGAGGAAAGGTTGGAGGGGTTGTGGGAAAATAGGCACACTTTGTTGATGGAGCTGTGAATTTGTCCAGGCAATTTAGAAGCAGTTTGGAACTGTCCCCCAAAACTAACTAACTCTTACAGCCTGGGGGGCAAAACTCCCTAGAGCTGCCCTAACAAGATTAAAATGTATCTGAGAAATGTTTAACAAAAATAAATAAAAATACAATTCAAAATAGACAATGTTAATTTGGGGTTTTCTAAGTCAATATGTTGCCCTGGGGATCTATTTCTATTTGAGTCTGACCTTACTGGTGTTTACTCTTTGACTTCAGAGATGCTATTACTAGGTCTAAAGCCAGAAAGAAATAAAAGACAAAGGAAAAGGACTCAAATGTACAAAAATACTTAAAGCAATTTTTTCCTAAGAGCCCCAAACTAGAACCTAAGTGAGGTGCCTGTGTATTGGATGGACTATTTAAACATATTGTATAGGAGTGTAATGTAATAAGGTGATACAAGAAATGTTAAAGAGGACAGTTTCAGAGGAAATTTGGAAGAGCTCTATGATGTAATGCAGGCTGAAGTAAGCAGAAGTGGAACAATTTATACAACGAAGAAAACATTATGGAGGAAACCGACTTTGAAAGCCCTTAGAAGTCTGGAGGCCCAAAGATGAATCACACCATCCATGTCTTGCCAGAGAGTTGATGGAGTTAAAATTCATAATAGATATGGTCATTGTAGGAGTTTTGCTGGACTATGCATGTTTGTTTTTTTTTGATGTTTTCCTTTTGTTCAGTTGAAATGGAGGATCATAAACAAGTACTGTCATAATACATTATGCACGTTATAACATGCATAAAATTAGAATTTTTTTAAAAGATGATGCAAAGTGAAAACCTTTAAAATGAAAAAAGAAAGTATTTATGATGTATTGATTTAAGGATTCTGTACAGCCTCCTTAGTAAGGTTATATATAAGTGACATTTCACGTTAAATCACACCTTTACTTTCACATGATTGACTGAAAGGTGTAGAGACTATAAGATCTTTAAAAGCAATTCTATTCTAACAAGCATTCTCTAATCCACAGGTCAGAATTATACAATCAACCATGAGAAATATTAAAAAAGAGAGACAATCTTGTTCCATGACCCGCTGATCATTAATATCAACCAGGCATAAAACAGGGAGACATATGACCTCTAATGGTGTCCATCACAGGCATGAAGGTGATCCAGCACAAAGTCTAAGTTGAAGAAAAATGTCCCAATGGCAATGAGTTTCTTCAGAAGTTGCTGTTTACAAATGACATTATGTTGATTGTATCAAGCCCCATAATTCTACAGAGACTCCTAAATGAGATATACATACAGTTATTCTATATAATTTTGCATACCTATGCAAGAAAAACAAAGGGAATGAAAGAGACCTAATGGCCAGTCAGTGATGTTGATATCGAACTTGAAGCTCAGTACATATAAATCTTGGGTAGACACTGCAAACGGATAAAGCATTGAGCTGAGAACTTGTAATGACAATTTATATTTGAAGATCTTTCCCAACCATTAACAGGCCATGTGACCCACTTACATCATAGGAAGTCTAAGTCATGTGTGGTGGGAGGAGCTTCCTGACAGGAAAAGGAAAGTGTGTCACAGGAAATGCTGAGAGAGAGCAGTTAGAGCTGGGGAGAGAGCGACGCAGATGAGCTAGCTGTGCTGTGAGTGTTTGTTGGTAGCAAGGCCCCAGCAGGGGGCGGACGATTATGGAATGGAGTGGTTCTCTGCTGTGATCTTGTGTATTGAATTCTTTGCTACTGTGATGGATTGGGCTTATTGGTTATGGGATTTGGTCCTCTGGTGTCTAAACAAGTGGTTTACTTCTTCTATCTTCTATGTGGAGAATCTCTTATATTTTGTGATACAGAAACGCATAGGCATTTTGACAATTTTCGTCTATATTGTGATTATTACTTTGCTAATACAGAACTCAACGTGAGAAAAGTCTGCATTGCCTGCCTACGGAAATTGACATATTTTTAAAGGACTCAAGTCTTTTCTTAAAATAAAGGTCAATCTTTTTTTTAACATTAATATTCTTCTGATGATAGTATATATGATTTTTAGAATACTACATTATCCAAATAATTGAAGTTTATGATCATTTAAAATAACTATGGAGAGGGTAGTAATGGTCAAGAGTTGACTGCTATCTATTACAAGTGAAATGAGGGTTTTTAATCTTCATGTGTAAAAATAGGTAGGGAGAGCAGAGTATGCACTCTACCTGTTTGGGATGAGGGGTGGTCAAGCACCCTCCACAGGTAAAGGATCTGCACGGTGACTGCCAAGAGTTTAGGCTATTTATCTTAACCACAATAAACATGTGCCCCTTACCTTGGTCTAGGCTCCTCTAGACTCAGCCTAGGTTTTTTTTTTTTTTTAATATGAAAGAATCATTCACAAAAAAAAAAAAAAAACTCTCATAAGTTTGAAATAACTGGCTTATATTTTTCCCCACCTAGAATTTGATCCAGGAAAATCTCCAAATCATATGTGTGTATATGTATATATACACACAGATACATATATATGTGTGTATATATATATATATATATACACACATATATACATACACACATATACATATATAATTTAAATTTAGCTTCTGTATTATTTCCCATTCAAATTCTGAGCCCATTTCTTCCTTTTCTTGACCACAAGGAAACACACTCACATTATAATTTAAAATACATTTAATTATATAAAATAGAAAGATAGCAAAACAGAAGTGGGACTCCCCAAGCAGCTGCTCACTACTCGAGTAAGAGGGTCAGCATCTCTATGCCAGCTGCAGGGCCTGATTTATAAAGAGATGAGTTTACATATTTACTCTTCCCAAAGGAAATAATGCTCCTCCTTCCTTCTCCAGCCCCCCACAAACTTTGGCAGAAGAGTGCTATCATTTATCCGCACCTTCTTCTTTTGCCTTCCACCAAGTTCACACTAATAGAAGGTGGATAGATGTATACTATTTCACTATACCCCTTCTGGCTCGTAAACAATCCATTGGAGAAATCAGGGTCAAGAGTTATCCAGATCTACCCTTGAATATCTGCTAAGTGCAATTCAGCACTGTGTTTCTTCTTAAACTGGACTATCTTTCTTGGGTTTCACAGCATCCCCCTCCCCACTCCTGGACTTCTGAGAGAGATAAGGGGTCTTTCACCAGATATGATAACCCTGTTCCAGTAATCTCTCTCTATGGACCCAGAGGTCATCTAATTTACTCCTGTATAGCTCCTACAAGCAGTCCACTTACTCTCTTCAAAGAGATCTGCTGAGCTGCCAAGCTTAAGGATTCATATCATTCTTTTTATTTTTCAGTTCTAAATCTTTCCTCTCTGCCCTCTGATTCCACTCTTCAAAAGATCTGGTGGGAAACCAGAAGAATGAAGAGGGAAGATCAACTCTCATAAACTATAGGAGCTCTCCAAACAAGGAATTACAAAGGAGAAGCAGTATAAAATGTATCACACACACACACACACACACACACAGAGCAAAAGCCATGTCAAGAAATTATGAGGAAGCCCCCTAGCACACTGAGTACTTTCCCTGTGGTGAAATTACAGGAGGACATGCATGCTGAACAGGCAAGATTCCTATGTGCAAGACTGGGAAAAAATATATGAATTGATGAGATTAAAGATCCTTTGAAATGCTAGAAAGATGAATGTATGAAAGGTATCTTGGACTCAAAAGACAAAAACAAGACAATTCCTGCTCCAAGGAGACAGTGTTCTTCAGGGTAGATAAAATATCTACCCTGATAAGTAAATAGTAATTTGAGAAAGTACAAAGCATTATCAACTTGTGGATCAGGGCGGTGGGGGGTGGGGGGGAGGTTTCTTGGAAGAATAGACATGTGAGCTGGGCGTGGAAGGATTTTGAAAGGCAAAGATAAGGAAAGAATAGATTCCAGGCATGGAACATGGAGTATGGATACGAATAGAGATAGAGGATGACAAGGACCATATCTAGTTAACTAGATTGTAGAGAGGGTAAATATGAACAAAAATATGAAATAAAGCTAGAAAGGTAGAGTGTAGAGTGATGTAAACACCAAACTAAGGTGTTTGTATTTTATCTTAGATAAATAGAAATATTTTTTTTTTAATCAGAGAAGTGAGGTGTTACTATTTGACTCTTAGAAAGATTATAAATGGATCAGAGAGAGAAAGATTAGAAGTAGGAAGACCAATTAGGAGGTCCAGGTGATAAGATTCTGAATTAAAGTTGTATTGAGAGGAGATGTATGCTGGAGATGTATATAAAGATTTGGGGACTCGTCCTTATATTGGATCCATGGGAAGGGATGAAAAGACCAAGGGAGAAAGTATAGAAAAAGAAAAGGGCTTAAAATAAAGCATTAGAGTAGGTCCTAACTTCACAGAACAAATTCCCTTAATAAAAAGATGTGTTCTGTAAAACTTGGACTTGGGCAAGAGGCTGCACTCAAGGACCTAGAAAGCCACATGTGGCCTCAAGGTTGCAGGTTCCTCACCCCCAATTGATGATGGTCTGGCAAAGGAGATTTAGAAGTGGCAAAACAGGAATCAGGAAAGATTTGGTTTCACCAAAGGAAGAGAAGAGAGAAAATCCAGAAGGAAAAGTTCATTGATGGAAAATTAGAGATGTATAGAAGTAGTGACAGGACCTTTGCAATTAAGTGATAATGGAGGAATGCAATGTTGTTGTAGTGAGTTGGGACAGAATAGCCATAGACACCAGGTCAGGAGATATGGAGGAGTCCTTGAGATGGTTGGTAGCCTCCACATTCATGAGAGGTAATGCTATGAGGCAGCTGAGTGGCACAGAAGATAGGGTGCTGGGCTTAGAGTTAAGATGAACTAGCCTGTCTTAGATACTTATTGTTTGTAATGCTGGCCAATTAATCAATCAACATGTACAAGGTGTCCCAAAAGTCTAAGTGTCTTTTTAAGTGTTAATAGATTAAGAGCTTGTTAATCGTGGTAACTCTATCCCTGTTATCCCTGTTTCTCTGACTTACTTCCTACTTGACTCCTCCAAATAGTCCGATTAGTATTAAGCTTTAATAGCTTAAAACTGCACCAAAATCTTTGGGACACTGTTTATTAAGCCCCTACTGTTTGCTACTCGCTAAGAATAAAAGCACAAAGAATGATATAAGCCCTAAGCAAAAGGAGCTTATATTAGAATGCATCATTTAACCTCTCTGTATCTCAGTTTCCTCAATTGTAAAGTGGACACCTGATGACCTCTAAGGTTCATTCTAGCTCTAAATCTGTAATTCTTTGGTTCCAGAAAGCAGCCTCACTCTCCCACCTCACTTGTGCTCCCCAGGGTATAGGGATATCAGAATTTCCAGTTTCTTCTTTTTTAATTAAATTTATTTTATTTTTAATTTATGGAATAAAACAAGCATTTCTATAACACAGTATAATAAAAAGGTAATTGCATATGAAACTGTAAATCTGTTATGTACAATTTGCTATTCCTTTTAAAAATATAATAAAGTTATTGTGTGAATTTCTTTTTTTCCCCTTTTTTTCTTCCATTCCCCCTCCTTGCCCTAAAGATGGCCATTAAACACAAATATGTGTATATATATATACACACACACACATATATGTACGTATATATGTATATATACACATATATGTATATATATGTGTATATATATGTATATATATGTGTATGTATGTGTGTGTACATATGTATGTAAAATTATTCCATATGTACTTCTATTTATCAGTTCTTTATCTGGATACAGATAGCATGTCTCTTCATATGTCCTTTATTTTTAATTTGTGTATTTATAACAGTTGAAATGACTTAGTTGCTAAGAAAGATTTCTGGTTTCTTAAAATTCAGTTACTAACCTGGGCCTTTGCTCATTGTTCCTATATAGTCTACATGTAGTGTGAGCCTTGAGCTTGTAAAACCTCTTGCTTCAGACATAATGTTTAGAAACTTTGGATCATAGATCTAGAGGAGACTTCAGAGACCATTTAGTCAATTCCTTATGGTTGTAGGAATTCCAATTATAGATGGAGAAACTGAGGCCCAGTGTCACACAGATGGTAATCATTAAAGGAAGGTTTTGAGCCCTATCCCTCTAACTATGTGATGCAACGAATAGAGCGCCAGGCTTGGAGTCAGGAGGACCTGAGTTCAAATCTGTCCTCAGACACTTACTAGCTGTGTGTCCCTGGACAAGTCACTTAACCCTGTTTGCCTCAGTTTTCTCCTCTGTAAAATGAGCTGGAGAAGGAAATAGCAAACCACTCCAGTGTCTTTGCCATGAAAATCCCCAAGTGGCGTCACAGGGAGTTGCACATGACTGAGAAATGACTGAACAGCAACACCACCTCTGACTTCAGAGACATTGTTCTTTTCTCTGTACCACATTGCCATGCCAGTGAAAGGCATAGAGTAGAACAGATAGAAAGTAGAGAATGTTCTATCCTGTGAACAATGAATCTACACATCTGGAATTTGACGGTTCTTTTTACAGCCTTTGTGCTTGTTTGTTGAACCCAAAGCAATAAAAGATCCTCGAGGACAATAAATATGAACATGGTAGGGCTTCATTTATAAAAAGTGGGGGAGAAAAAACTGAGCTTTTCTAATGGAAATCCCTAGACCTGGCCTGAACAAAGGATAAAGCACAAGTAGTTTAGATATGAAAAATTGCCACTGCCGCCTGGATAATAGTGTTCCAGTATTAGTTAATGTAATCTTAATTTAATATCATTAGGATGCATATAATATGTTCTGTGTGCCCGTGGATAATGAATGCATTGTTTACATAATTAAGGTAAAATGGATACCAACAAATCCGTTCCAGGAGGATGTATGCAAGTATGGAACTGCAAGTCATAGCTCATTCGGAGCTTTAGAAATTTTCTCTTATAACTCATGTCAGCAGACATCTTGGGACAGCTATGTAAAAGAAAGAAGTGTGGTCGAACATTCACTGTGGTTGCTAGAAGATGTTCGTTAGCTGATAGCACTTTAGAAACCATTATAGAGCAGGTTTTAGATAAGGCAGACCCCTTTATCTACAAAATTGACCTTACATTGTAGGTGATTTGATTAAATAGTTTGGAGTTGTAGTCAATAATCTTGCTGCTAGGGGAACCATCTTAACTCTGGTAAAGAACTGCGAAGAATCAAATGCTGGAATTCTCCTGCTTGTCTCTCCACCCCACCCCCGCCCCCACCCCCCCAATCCTCAAAGCAAATGTGCACTGTTTGCACTGAATTGGGTTTACTGGGATCATATCTATGACCTGTTGTTTAAAGTCATGTCCAGGGCCTATGAAGGCAAACAATTCTTTTCTGTCTTCTTCAGGCAAGACAAGATTCAGATTGATTCCGTCTCTTGGTTTCTGATATGTAGCATTCTTACAACACGCTTTGAAAACAATAGTGCACCCCAAGGAAATTGATTCTCCTATTTGCTATGTAAAGGATCTATAAAGATGCCCTTGGACGGCTAAGTGACACAGTGGATAGAGCACTGGGCTTGGAATCAGGAAGACTCATCTTCGCAAGTTCAAATCCAGCCTCAGACTAGCTGGGCAAGTGACCCTGGGCAAGTCACGTAACTGTTTGACTCAGTTTCCTCACCTGTAAAATGACCTGAAGAAGGAAATGGCAAACCACTTCAGTACCTTTGCCAAGAAAACTCCAAATGGGGTCACAAAGAGTCAGGCACAACTGAAATGACACAAGGACAACAAAGATGCTTTGAGGCTGGCCACAGAAGTAGGAGTTGCTCTTATTATTATGATTTTTGTTGCCACATCATTCTTATCTTTGTCAAAAGAAACAGTGAAGGAACAAGCAACTGTCCTGCCATTATTCCTTCATATTCAGTGCTCTGTAGACTGTTGCCCAGTTGGATAAAATAACTGCTTTTTGTAGTTCAATAAAATAGAATGTAAGTTTATTTTTTTGTAAGGCCACAGCAAATATGTAAGTCCAGTAATGGACAGGACAGTAAGAATAATAGGCACCTCCTTCTGTTCCAATGTGATTCTGATCTCTTCAGTGAAGTCTCTACATCTTAAAAACTTTTGGTGCAATATAGGGTAAAGACTATGAATATTTAATGTTATTATTAGTAATGATGCATTTACTTTTGGAATAGGCCTCCACTAAATAGTGGTGAAAAGCTAGCTCATTTAATTTTTTTTTGTCATAAGCATGATCCCTTCAGGCAAATGAAGTAATGAAGTATTATTTTTAGGTAAGATCTATAAAAGCCTAAATGCAGCCCACACATTTTTGCATAGTTCTCAAGAAACTTTTCGGCTAATCCATGAAATATGCACAATGGTCTTATGGATTCAATCCCATGACTTTGGCGAGGAGTTAATTATAGGGCATAGCTCTTTTACATCTTTATGAGAAAGACTTCCTGAGAGTTAAGGCAAATGTTGTAGGTGGCACTATGAATCATATTTAATGCATTCAGTAAAACAATTTAATTCAGTTTCAAACGATACAGCACACTATACGGCTTACTGGGCAAAGAAAAACAATGACCAACTGGAGGAATTAAAGCCATAATAGCTGCTCTAATCCTGAGTCATTGTGTGACCTTGGGTAAACCATCTAGTCTCAGTCAATAGTCTCCATTTCCTAATTTGTAAAAGAAGATTGCTAAGAAAGCTAGGCTGAACATTTGGTAAATATTAGACTTCAGAAAGTAAATGTTGAATCGGACTCCTTGATCACAATTGAGCTGATGGATGACAATTCAAGTTCCAAAGGAGTTGCCCATGTGGGTTTTCAAATTATGATTGAATAGAGGACCCAATTTTGTATTGATGTATTACTTCTATTAAGTTTGTTGAAGTTACAAGAGAGAGGTGCATGTAACAGAAGTAGGTCTATCATTTTTAAATGAATCCAAATTGTACTTCAATCTTCATGCTTTCTCCTTCATTCCCAACCAAATAAGCCATTTTTTGGTTCATACAAAAGGGTTGCAGCACTCTTTGTAATGATCATTTAGCTCTTATTTTTTGGCAAGCAAAATGTCATTAGTAGAGGACTCAGGGGTGGCTGCTATTGATAATATTTTAATGTTTTAGCTTATTATATCTTTACCAGCACCAAAATATTCTTCCTGTATCATCATTACTATCATTTACACAGTGTTTTAAGTTACGCAAAGCACTTTATAAATAAAGTTTACCATATTAGTTTCTCCCAATAGGACCTTTGAGGTAGATGCTGCCAATGTTACTGTCCCCATGTTATACCTGAGGAAACTGAGTTTCATTAAGGCTAAGTCCAGGTCACATAGTTAGTAAATATCAGAGATGATATGCAAACACAATAGGAAACAATAATTAAGTGTCATGTGTGCCACAAGAACAAAAAACATTTTGCTCCAAAACTATTTGTTGCATTATCATTAGATTATTATCCTGATTTTATTTCTCTAAATAATATAATATCATAAGTTTTGGGCTACAAAGTATCCATCATTTAGAGTACTGCTTTGAATAAAAATTTGGACATCCTTAAAATGAGGTAAAGAAATATTTTTCCACTTGGGGTGGGGGCTGGGAAAGAGATGGGGAGAAAACTTGGAACTCAAAATCTTGTGGAAATGAATGTTGAAAACTAAAAAGAAATAAATTAAATTTTTAAAAAAGAAATATTTTTCCATCAAATTTCATTTACCTGCAAGAAAAATGCTTGGAACTTTGTTGTTATGTTACTTAAACCAGAGACCAAAAAAACAAAAAACTTTTAAGAGCCTCAAAGTAAAAGCAGTTATCCTTTCAGGGTTTCTAAGTAAATACCTGCCCTGCAGTTTACCACCTCACTGAAAGTGTACAATCCATGCTGGGGATTTAGGTCAGGAGCTAAGTAGAAAGTCTTGTTTTGGCACATTGCTACTGAAGACACTCTGGCTGCTGCTGTCGCTGCTACTGTATGTGCTTTCCATATGGCTTTCAAACACCCTTTGGAAAAGAAACAAGACCTTTGCATGCTCTGACAATGTCCAGCTATTATTGGCCAGCAATTCCATAGTGAAATGAATGAAAAAAAGCAAGGGAAAAGATCAAAGTGAATAGTATGAAAGCCATTGAAGCTTAGGGCTTTGGCAGAAGTGATATATGTGATATATGAGGATCCCTGTGACCCACACACAGATTCTCCAGAAAGTGTTTGCTAACATTGAAAAATGAAAAGGAAGTCTGAGGAATGTGACAACATTCCATCTCTAGTATTCCCACCTGCTTTTTTTAGAAATTAAAAAAGTTGGTCTCCTTTGGCATCCCATGTATTTAATTTTATGTATTTAAAACATTTATTCTGAGAAGGGTCCAGAGACTTCACCAGATTTCCAAGGAGGTCCATCATACACACACACACACACACACACACACACACACACACACACACACACACACACACTTGTTAAGAAGTCTTAATTTAGAAGTTGGATTGCATTAGAGAAGCAAATGACTCTTCACTGTTCACTTTCCAGTACACACACACACACACACATACACATGTTAAGAAGTCCTAATTTAGAAGGTTGTATTTCATTAGAGAAGCAAATGACTCTTCACTGTTCACTTTCCAGTACCAAACCATACCATCTTGACTCCAGTCCAAATCCCCACCAGAAAGTCAGAGTCTGCCCCATGATCCACCCTGGGGTCTGATAAGTGAGTTTTTGCCTTATCTTTAATGAGATGAAACTTCCACTTCACCTTCCAGCTACCGCCTTAAAAGCATATGTGTTGTCTTTTCCATTAGAATGTGAGCTCCCTGAGGAGAGCAGACTAATTTGCTTGCTTGTTTTGGTAGCTTCTGCTTAGCACAGTGCCTGGTACATAGCAAATGTTTAATAAATGTATTATCTAGCTACATACAGATATAGATATAGATAGATACATGTTGGACTCTGCTTCCTCCGTTTCCTTTGTTGTTCATAATCCATGTGTATCTCTTCCCATATGTGAGTGTACCATATGATACTGTCCCAAGCCCTCCTTTTCTCTACATTCTCTATATAGTCTCACTCTTGGTGAACTCATAAACTCCTATTGGTTCAACACTAGCTTCTATGTAAATGCATACCCAGTCCCCATCTTCCTCCTGAGTTGCTCCCTGGATCTCCAGTTGACAACCCGACATCTCCAACGAGTTAACTTAGAGGCAAATCAAACTCAGAATTCATCTTTCTGTCTGAATACATCCCTCCTCCTAACTTCCCTATTTCTGTCAAGGGCAACATCATTCTTCTAGTCACCCAGTTTCACAACCTAGGAGCCATCCTTAACTTGTCACTCTCCCTCATCCACTCTGCGTCTGATCCGTTGCTAAGTTCTGTCAACTTTACTTCAAGATCTCACACCCATCTACGTCTCTCAATTTTCTCTGCAGTAACCCTAATCTAGGCCCTCCAGCTCCTCATGCCTAGATTATTGTAATTGCTTCCTCTTTGGTCCCCCTATATCCAGTCTTATTCTCTCTAATCCATTCTACACAAAACTGTTAAATAGATATTCTTTTTTGTTATTATTAAATTTATTTTTAGTTTTAGTTTACAACAACCACTTCCATAAGTTTTTGAGTTTCAAATTTTCTTCCCCTCCCTCTCCTCCCTCCTCCCCCCAAGATGGCATGTAATCTGATATAGGCTCTACATATACCTTCACATTAAACTTAACTTCACAATAGTCAAGTTGTAAAGAAGAATTATAACCAATGGAATGAACCATGAGAAAGAAGAAACAAAACCAAAAAAGGAGAAAGAGCAAATAGTTTGCCTCAATCTGCATTCAAACTCCGTAATTCTTTCTCTGGATGTGGATAGCTTTTTCTGTCATGAGTCTTTTGGAGCTGCCTTTGAACCTTGTATTGCTAGAAGAGCTAAGTCTTTCAAAGTTAGTCATCACAGATACCATGTGTCTCTAATCGTGTTTAATGTTCTCCTAGCTCTGCTTCCCTCACTCGGCATCAGATCATGTAAGTCTTTCCAGGTTATTAAGAAGTCTGTCTGCCCCTCATTTCTTATAACACAATAGTACTCCATTACATTCATATACCACAACTTGTTTAGCTATCCCCCAATTGATGGGCATCCCCTTGATTTGCAGTTCTTTGCCACCACAAAAAGAGCTGCTATAAATATTTTTATACATATGGGTCTTTTTCCCACCTGTAAGATCTCTTTAGGATACAGTCCTAGAAGTTGTATTGGTGGGTCAAAGGGTATGCACATTCTTATAGCTCTTTGAGCATAGTTCCAAATTGCTCTACAGAATGGCTGGATCAGTTCACAACTCCACCAATAATGTAACAGTGTTCCTATTTTCCCACAACTTCTCCGGCATTTATGATTTTCCTGTTTTGTCATGTTATCCAATCTGACAGGAGAGTTGGGGTACCTAAGAGTTGTTTTGATTTGCATTTCTCTAATCAATAGTGATTTAGAGCATTTTAATATGACTATAGATATCTTTAATTTCTTCCTCTGAAAACTGCTTGTTCATATTCTTTGACCATGTATCAATTGGGTAATGACTTGTATTCTTATAAATTTGACTCATTTCCTATATATTTTAGAGATGAGGCACTTATCAGAGACACGAGTTGTAAAAATTCTTTCTCAGTTTTCTGCCTCCCTCCTAATCTTGGTTGCATTAGCTTTGTTTATACAAAAACTTTCCAATTTGACAATAAAAGTTATCCATTTTGCATTTTGTAAAGTCTTCCCTTCTCCATAAATCTGACAGGTAAACTATTCCTTGCTCTCTCAAATTGTTTATAGTATTAGCCTTTATATCTAAATCATTTTTTAACTTTATTTTGGTATGTGGTGTTGGATATTGGTCTATGCCCAGTTTCGGCCATACTATTTTCCAGTTCTCCCAGCAGTTTTTGTGAAATAGTGAATTCTTATCCCACAACTGGACTCTTTGTGTTTATCAAAGGGTAGATTACTGTAGTCGTTGACTACTGCATCTTGTGTACCTAACCTATTCCACTGATCCACCACTCTATTAGATAGATTTTCTTAAAGCATGGATCTGTATTGGCAATCAAAATGGGCTCTTAGCACTTATTCAACCAAGGGCCCTTGAAGAGTTTGGCCTTTATTTCCTTGATTAAATTAGAAGTCCTTGATGACCTCCTTGCCTCAAGGGAAAGCCTAGTTTACATAGGTTTCAGTGACATGTTTGTGACATCAGAGTCTTTTAAACTACATGGGTTTAAGTTGCATTTTTGTGACGCTTTTAGGTCACACGGGTGAGTCACATGTGTGACTCACCTTTGATCCTGAACAAGATATATAAACCCAGAGGTTGGCTTTCTATTTAAGAGCTCTGAGCCACAGCAGGAGTGGCGCGTGACCCTGGGCCAGTCGTTGTTGAGCTCCCGGCTGAATTCAGATGTTGATGGTTCCTTGGTAACTATGAATTGTATTTGGTCTGTTTATAAATGTATGCTTGTAATTTGTTTGCATTTGCTCTGAAGTTCAGGGTGCTGGTTTTTCCTCCTGAGCTGAGTGAATGATATTTGTATGTTGGATTAAAGTAAGATTGTTAACCCCTTAACATTGCTTTCCTTAGTAAAGCAGATCAAAAGAACCTGGGCTTGCAGTGTTCTTGTTGTTGGGTTTGTGTTGGTTTTTCACCCCCACAGCAGCTGCTACCTGAATTGTTGCAACAGGATCCTACCATGGCAGTCCATTACTCAAGAAGCTTCAATGGCTCCCTATTACTTTAGCATAAAATGAGATTTCCTCTGTTTGGCATTTAAAACCATTCACAAATGGGCTCCATTTTATCTTTCCAAGCTAAGTACCCATTACTCTCACCTTCACTCCAGCCAAATCAGTCAACTTATTGTCCCTGGTACACATGGGTCACCTCCCTCCTCCATGCCTTTGTATAGGCTGGCTCCTGTGCCTAGGATATCTCCTATTCTTGCCTCTGCCTTTTGGAATCCCTAGGTTCCTTTAAGGTTAAACTCAAGTAGAACAGCCTTCAAGAGGCATTTTTTGGATTCTGCCAGTATTCAGTCCCTCCCCTTTCCTTGTGTATGCCTATTTTGTAACTGTATTTACTTATCTGTGAACCCATTGTATCACCATCATAGAATGAAAGCTTCTTGAGGATAGGGGCCATCTCCTTTTGCCTTTGTATCCAGTGCTAATGAACCCTGGAATTGATTGTGTGGCACGGGAGACATTGGCACAGGACCACTCAGCATCACGTGCCCACATCAGAGAAGGTGCTGTGCTCTACGAGCAAAGCAGAAATGCAGGATGCCCAAATTGAGGGTATCCACCCCGAATGTTCACATGGACTATTTGTGTCCGACCTGTGGCAGAGAATTCTGAGCTTGTATTGGTCTGATCAGCCACAGTCAGATGCATTGAAACTTGACTTTAGTGTAGTGATGTCATTTTGGTTCTCCTCGAGAATGACGGACAACAAGCACAACCAACCACATAGCAGATCCTTAATACATACTTATTTTTAGCTTGGGAATCAAATAAGATAATATGCCTAAAGGGCTTCCTGAGAGTAAATCCCTGCATAAATATAAGTTGTGGTTGACATCATCGTTATTATAATTGCTACTATTATACTCCAGCAGCAATTAATCTTGACAACACATGCCCAGAGACATGGTTATTGTTGGTCAATGATACTCCTCCTAAAACTTTGGCCAACGGAAGCCCTCATTATTGTCTAGCCTGTAGCATAAGGATTCATGTGTAGGAGGTATGTGTGGTGCAAGAACCTAGGCCAAGTATATTTGTTGGGGAAGAGAGTAACAGAGTCAGGAGAGATTTGATTTTAATCTCGTCTCCAGAGAACATCTTGATTTCTGTGACCCACTGTAGGTAAAGCACTTACTTTATCTATCTCTTGAGGAGAATAGACTAATTTGTTTGCTTATTTTTGTATCTTAGCACAATTCCTGGTACATAATAAATGTTTAATAAGTATATTGTCTAGGTAATTATAGATATAGATATAGATATAGATATAGATGTAGATGTAGATGTAGATGTAGATGTAGATGTAGATGTAGATGTAGATGTAGATGTAGATGTAGATGTAGATGTAGATATAGATATAGATATAGATATAGATGTAGATATAGATGTAGATGTAGATGTAGATGTAGATGTAGATATAGATGTAGATGTAGATATAGATATAGATATAGATATAGATATAGATATAGATATAGATATAGATATAGATATAGATATAGATATAGATATAGATATAGATATAGATGCAGATACAGATATGGATAGATGTTGGCTCTGCTTCCTCAGTTTCCTTTGTTGGTTAATAATTTATGTGTTCCTCCCCCCCATATAAGAGTGTACCCTATGATACTGTCATCAGTAAAATAAGGATAGTGATGCCTGTGAGCATTTACCCCATGGTATTGTTGCGAAGATCAGAAGCTTCTCCAGTGTTCTATAAACCTAAGAGTACTTACTATGTAAATGCAATCAATCAGCATTATTCATTTAAAATTCATTTATTTAATAGCTAGCATTTAGACTGTGCTTTAAAATTTACAAAGCACTTTATATATATATATATGCGTGTATATATGTTTATATGTGTGTGTGTATATACATACATACATACATACATACATATATATATATATACATATATATATGTATAATTTGATCAACAGAGAACTATGTGCCAAACATTTTTACAGGAGGTGTTGAAGTATATGTAGTGTAATGGCTCTGTTCCTGTAGTCAGAGGACCTGGGTTCAAATTCAGCTTCTATACTTAGAAATTGTACGACCCTAGGCACTTTTTGTGCCAGAGTTTCCTCATCTGCAAAAAGGGCATTGGATTGGTACTTACAAGTTGTGTGACCCTGGGCAAGTCACTTAACCCTGATTACCTCACAAAAAAGGGGGGACAGCATTGGACTCTGACCTTTAAGTCCTTTTTTGGATCTAAATCTGTGATCCTATAGCCCTCTGATAGAAAATAGAGCATACAAAAATTAAGAAGATATGTTGCCAGCCTTTAAAATTTTTATAATCTAGCAGGAGAGGTCGCCCACACAAATACACAGTGCCATACAAAAAATACAATAATTATAGTGCATAGCTTAGGTTGGGGCAAAATTGTAAAGGACTTTAAAAGTCAAACAGGGGAGTTTATCTTTTATCTTGGAGGAAATAAAGAGTTACTGGAATTTATTAAAAAGGAGAATGATATGGGAAATTTGTGCCTAAGGAAAATCATTTTAAGAGCCATGTGAAGGATAGATTTATTTGGGGAGAGACTTGAGGTAAGGGGACAAATAAGAATGGGATAGCAATAGTCCAGGTAAGAAGTGATAAAGGCCTGAAGTAAGGTAGTGGCTATGTGAGGAGAGGAAAGAGGTCAGAAACAAGAAATGTTATAGATGTAGAATGGTGGGATTTGATGATTGGACATGAGGTAGGGGTGGGAAGTAAGGATGATGCTGAGATTAGGAGCCTGGGAGACCAGAAAAAATGGCGGTACCTTCAAGAGAAAGTAAGAAGTTTGGGGGAGGGGAGGATTCGGTGAAAAAATAGATGACTTCTGTTTTAAACATGTTGAGTTCAAGGTATCAAACTTCCAATGTGAAATGTCCAATAGACAGTTGGTAATGAGAGACTGGAACTCAGGAGAGAGCCTAGGTTTACATTTATAGATAAAGGAGTCATTTACATGAAGATCATAATTCAATACCTTAGGAGTAGATGAAACCACTGAAGAAGAGTTTAGAGAAAAGAGAATAGTAGGTCAGGGCCAGATTCTCAGGATATAGCCATAGTTAAGTTGCAGGATAGAGATGTTGAGCTAACAAAGGAAAATGAAAAGGATCTGCCAGAGTTAGGAAGGAAAAAGATGACAAAGAGTAAACCTGGCTTCATCAAGAACAGGTCATATCTTACTAACCCCTTTTGTTCTTTTTATGGGATTATTAAACTAATAAATAAGTGGAATTCTACAGATATAATTCACCTAGATTTTGTCAAAGCTTTTATTATATAAACTATTTTGTGGAATAGATGGAGATATGTAAGATAAGAAATAATACACCAAATGGGTTATGAACTCATTGGATTGGTGGACTCAAAGAGTAATTGTTAAAATTTGTTGTCAAAATGGCAGGAGGATGCCAGTGAATTTTCCATATTGCCTCTGTGCTATTAATGATTTTTCTCCACCAGCTTGGAAAAACACAGAAGCCTTCTCATTACATTTTTAGATGATGCCAAATTAGGGGTGATAACACTGGGTGACAGAGTAAAGATCCAAAAGATCCTTGACAGGCTAGGAATTGGGCTGCATCTAATAAGATGAAATTCACTAGGGGTAAATGTAAAGTCTTTGACTTGGATACAAAAAATAAACTTCACAAGTACAAGATAGGGAGGCATAGTTAGACAGTTGTTTGTCTGAAAAACATCCTGGTTATTAGTGGACCTCAAGTTTAATATGAGTTAGCAATGTGATATGGCAACCAAAAAAGCTAATGAGATCTTGGGATGCATTATACAGGGGTGGGAAATCTGTGTCCTCAAGGTCACATATGGCATTCTACGTTCTCAGATGTGGCCCTTTGACTGAATCCAAACTTCACAGAACAAATCCCCTTAATAAAAGGATTTATTCTGTAAAACTTGGACTCAGAAACAAAGGCTTCACCCAAGGACCTAGAAGACTACATGTGGCCTCGAGGCTGGCAACACCTCAAAGTTCCCCACCCCTGAAAGAGAATCATGGCTCCCAGGAATCAGAAAAAGGTTGCCTTTCTGTACTCTGCTCCTGTCATATATCACTTGGAATAGTATATTCAGTTCTGCATTCCCCAATTTAAGATGTACACTTATAAGTTGGACTGCCCAAAGAATGGTCACCAGATTGATGAAGGGCCTTGATTCCGTATCATATGAAGATCAGATGAAAGAACTAGGGATGGTTTCCCTGGAGAAGAGAAGACTTGAGAGGACATGATAGATCTCTTCAAATCTTTGAAAGGTTGGTACATAGATGAGGAATTAGAAGTGCTCCCTTTGAACCAAAAGGACCAAACCACTATTAATTCATAGAAGCTGCAAAGAGTTAAATTTAAGTGTGATGTCAGGAAACTCTCCTAACAATTAGAATTGTCTGAAAGTGTAATGGGCTGCCCAACCAGGTGGCTGACTTTCACTCCTTGGAGATCTTGAGGCAGAAGCTAGGTGATCACTTATCCAGGGTCTTACAGTGGGATATTTTTTCCTAGCCTAGGGTTGGACTAGATGGCAGCTGAAGTCACTTGAATTCTCAAATTCTGTGTTTCTGTGAGATAAAAAGTGCTTTATGAGATTGAAGGAAATAAAGATAAAACTCAAGTAGTAGAAAAATCAGGGAAGGTTCAGAAGAGGAAGTCTTGGGTTTTGAGTATTTGTATTCATACTACCTATCACAGTGCCAGGCACATACTAGGAATTTCGTAAATGGCTGTTGATTGATCATTTCTTCTCAATCTTGGTAATTGCAATGATTTTTTTTTAAAAAGGGATACCTGGAAATTTTCTAGACTGTTAATTTATACCAACAACTACCTCCCTTTTGATAACACTTGACTTCTTGGCCTTAATTCTATGTTATGATCAGCTATCTCAAGACTGACTTCTCCAATATCTTGTATTCCTTCATAGCCTTGACATCCTCCAAACCCATCCCTCTTTCTCTGTTCCCAACTCTGTATAGGGCACAACCATCCTTCAAGACACCCAAATTTACAAACTCAAGACCACCAATGACTCATCACTCTCTGTCTCTGTCTCTCTTTCTATCTTTGCCTCTCTCTGTCTCTTTAACACACACACACACACACACATCCCAATATTCAATCAGTTGACAAGTCCTGTCAATTTTCACTCCACAAAATCTCTGTCTGTTCCCTTCTCTACTCACACAGCTGCCACCCTAATTCAGACTTTTACTATTTGTTGCCTGAATTTTTGCAGTAGCCTTTTTACTGGCCTTCCTATTTTAAATCTCTGCCTTTTCCATTTCATCCTGCAAATCTGCAAAATAGATATTCCTAAAGCCTCTGTTTGACAATATTATTCTCCTACTCAAAATAGTTTATTTACTCCTTATTGGGAAGGCTGGGCAATGAGCAGAACTACCACCACGATGGGGGAAGGAAAAAGATCTGATCCTCCTTGTGTTTTCCCCTTGCTCCCTTCCCTACTTCAACCTGTTCCAGAACCCTTTTGGGACTGTGAGGCAGCAGATTAACTATAAATCCCCTTTGCTTTTCCCCTTTGCTTATTTAAAAATATTTTATATATAAATTCTTTTTTTAACCCAATAGGGACTCAAAACTTTAATTTGCACGGACTATGCAGTCTGCTTTGGGAGGAGGGGTGAGGAATGCCACCTTTACTTCTAGGACACTGTTGGCATACCAAAGACACTAGGCAAACACTGATTGACCTTGAAGGAATGATGGTGTATAACTACCAGTTATCTTTATATTCTCTTTCACTCATCCATTCTGCAAATAGTTCTTGAACTCTTGTGCCAGAAGGTAGGTTAAACAGTAGGTCAAGCAAATCTCAGAGGCTGTTAGCAAAAAAGTTGGGGCTGTGTCAAACAATCTGGAATAAAGGCAGTCAGGGAGAGGCTCTTGCTTGAATAATCATGGAACATTGGATCTGAGCTAGAGCCCAGATGAGAATCACCATTTTAGAAGAGAAGCAGAGGAACCATAATTTTACTGTCCTTTAGGGCACGAATTGTACTGTCCATTAGTGCAGATAATCCGTATTTGATGAGGATGTAGCTGACTTATTCTATATTTGTAATTCAGTCACCTTTACAGAATTCATAAATTCTTTCAAACCACTGGATTGCAGAGATTTATTGTGCCTGATGTTCCTTGTGTTTGGGAATTTGCCAGTAAATATTGGGAATGCCAAACACTCTATCTCTATTACCTACTTTGCAAGATCTTCCCTATGGTCATATGAAGTAGAGCTGGAAGAGACCTGAGGCTAGCCCACTCATTTTAAAGATGGAGACTCTGACCTTCAGAGAAATAAAATCATTTGCCCAAGGTCATAACAAGGAGTTTAGGTGCTGAGAAAAAGAAAAGTAGGTCAATTAAAATAGCAGGAAGAGATTATTAGCTCCTTTAGGGTTTTTATCTTTTCATTATTATGTATTGCCTCCCTCTCCTGCCCCCCCCCCACCCCCACCCCACTGGCTCCACAGAACTCTGCACTCAGTAGATATACTCAGTAAATGCTTACTACTCAGAATTAGTGCTAATAGTTATTGTCGATAGCATTATCACTACAGACTGAGAAAAGGAACTGAGAGGGAATTTTTATACAAACATGGTGGTGTTGCAAAGCTCATAGATAAATTTCCCTGTCGAAATATCTCTAAATTAATGTGTGACACTTCGCTGGATATCACTTGAACAAGGCTATAACTTCTGAAGGAAATAAATCACTGAATCAGACAGTGTTTATTGGCCGGTGTGCTGTTATTTCCTAAAGCAGCACTTCCACTTGTGATAAAATTGGCAGCCGCAGGAGATAAGAGAATGTTTGGAAAAGCTATATCCATGGGTCCCTAGATGAATTGCATATTTATAGCATGTTTTATGCACAAATTTTGGTTCCTGCAATTTACTTTAGTGCATTAAGAAATATTAATTTTCCTTTAATACTGGCCATTTATCTTTGCCCAAACTCTTTTATTTAACAAAGTTGTCTTCTTTGTAATAATTACAATAGTAAGGGAACAAATCAGTATTCATTCATACCTGAGTTCTTCTAAAACATCTATCTCCTAGCATTGGTGCACTATGAAGAGATTTCTTATTTGTTTCACACTGTAGGGTTTGTAGCTATCATAAACTGGTAACACTGCCTTTCCCCCATTCATGTAGGGAATAACCAAGGCCTGTAACTACCCTAAAGAAGATAGACTTTGATCCTTGGGGTCTTGAAAAAGACAGTCCCTAGCAGACCACATAAGATTCCTTGAGGTTTAATGAATCAAAATAGACATGCATCAGTCTGTGAATAATGAAAACAAGTATACTGCTTGAAGCTAGTAATGCATTCTACATATAAGGTACCAGCATGACATAATGGAATAGGCATTGGATTTGGTATCAAGAGAGAACTTAGTTTGAAACCTGCATTTGATATTTTTCAGATATGTGGTCACAGGCAAGAATTTTAGCCAGAGTTTCCTTATCTGTAAAACTGGAATGATAATAGTATTACATAATATCTCTCATATCCATCCCCTTCTCTCCGTTCACATGGCCACCACCCTAGTTCAGGCTCCTATTACCTCTCATCTGGATTTTTTGTTATTCAGAGGCCTCCCTCCCTCCACTATGTACTCCCGTGGATAGGAAACCTGTGGCCCCAAGGTCACATGTGCTCCTGTAGGTCCTCAAGTGCGGCCCTTCGCTCAGTCATCAAAGGGCCACACTTCAGGACCTAGAAGGCCACATGTGACCTTGGGGCTGCAAGTTCCCCACCACTGCACCTACTCCATTCCTACACAGCTGCCAAAATGATTTTACAGGAGCAAAACTTTGACCATGTCCCTTCTTCATTCATTAAATTCCAGAGGTTCCCTATTACCTCTCTTATCAAATATTAATTACTCTGGCATTTAAAGCCCTTCAAAATCTAGCAGCAATCTGCTTTTTCAGCTTTGTAATATATACCTCGTGATCCTTCATGTACTCTACAATCCAGTCAAACTGGCTTTACTGTTCTTCATCCATGACATTTCAGCTCCTACCTACATGCTTTTGAAAGCCATCCCTCATGTCTGGAATGCTTTGTCTCCTCACCTCTGCTTCTTAGAAATCCCTAGTTTCCCTGAAAGTTTAGTTCCAGTGCCACCTTCAATGCCTGTTCTCCCTGCTGTCAGGAACCTCCTCAAATTACCTTTTATTTATTGTATAATATATTTTATATAAACTTGCACGTGTATATTGTTTTTCCTAGGAGGATATGAAGACCTTAAGAGAAGCAATTGTTTCATTTTCATTTTTATATCTTTAGTACCTTAATAAATACCTATTGATTGATTTTTGTTGTTCAGTCATTTCAGTCATGTCTGACTCATCATGACCTTATTTGGGATTTTCTTGGCAAAGATGCTGGAATGCTTTGCCATTTCCTTCTCCAGCTCATTTTACAGATGAGGAAACTGAGGCAAACAGAGTTAAATGACTTACCCAAGGTCACACGGCTAGTAAGTGTCCGATTTGAACTCATAAAGAAGAGTCTTCCTGATTCCAAGCTCAGTACTATATCTACTGTGCCACCTAACTGCCCCAAATTGATTGATTGGCTAATGATAATCATAGATCTCCTTGAAGAAGGAAGGAAACAAGCACTTATCAAGTACCTACTATGTGCCAAGCGCTTTGCTAAGTGCTTTACAAACATGCTCTCATTTGATCTTCACAACAACCCTGGGAGGCAGGTGCTATTATTATCCTCATTTTACAGTTGAGTAAACTGAGTCAGGCAGAGGTCAGATAAATGGCCCACTGTTATACAGGTAGGAAGTATCTGAGGCTAGATTTGAACTCAGGTCTACCTGACTCCAGGCCCAGAACTCTATCCAATATGCCAGATAGTGGTAAATCAAACAAAATAATAAAGTATTTTTCAAACCCTAAATGTTTCAACCCTAAGTGTCAGTTCTTATTATTCCTTATTCTCTCCAATATTCTCAGATACGCTTGCAGAATGAACAAGAGGAAACATTTCTGTATTTTCATGATATGCTTTCCAACCTTCTTGGTTTCAGGAGCCAGGGTGAACATGCAAACTTTACACCCAGCACTTAGAGCAAGGGCTGGCATGTTGTAGGCACATGTTTATTGTTTGATAGCCAATGGAGTAAACAAACCAATACAGGTCAGCACCTTCTCTGTAATTTACAGTGTTAGAACTGCTCATTCACATTCAGAGGTTAAAGGACTTTCCAAGGGTCACACAATCAGTTTGTGTCAGAGACAAGACTTGAACCAAGGTTTTGGGGCTTTAAGGTCAGGTCTTCATGCGTCATGCCACCCTGTCTCTCATGCTTATGCATACTTATACAAAAACCTTGGTGACTGTTTTTATGATTTAATCTATCAAATGCACATTTGGTTTTGTGTCTTTTCCTCCCCCAGAAATCATGTCAGCCTGTCTGCTTACTTGATACCTACAAGTTGCACTTTAGAGAATAATGTAGCCTTCTCATGCCCCTTCACATCTACCCCCCAAACCTTGGTTTTTCAACCACTTGTCCTGACTTTCACATCTAGCCAGGCACATAAGCCAGAAGCTCTTCTCAGTGACTTGGCTCTGGAGGTGAGCGAGTTTGCGCAGTTCCTGGACAGGATGGAAGATGGATTATGCAGTGAGCTCCCCTCCTTTCTACTCTCAGGAAATATTTATTGTTTAGTGAATAAAGGAAAACTAGGCTTTTATGATGATAAATAAAAGAGTTGTTGCTTTAATCAGAAACATAAAAGTTTGAAAGTATAAAAAATTTTCCATCCTGTGTTGTTATAAATGTGAAAAAAATAAAAAAGTTCAGTAGCATTTTTGCCTTTTGCTCTTTTTGATGGGACAAACTGATGGTTTTTCTGAAAATCTTTACTATATAATCATTTCTATCCACGCACCAGTAGACTTCCAGATAGAGATCACTCATGTGACATCTTGAGTCTTTTGAAAGTACACAGAATCCTTCTGATCTATCACATCGCCACTTTCATTCCAAAATCAGAGCTCTTTTTCCTATTATTATAAATATTCACTGCTAACACTTCTTGACAAAAACAAGCTAGGTAAGGCATCCTTTCGGTGAGCCATCAAGGGATTCAGGCTAATGAGATTTTCTGGCTGCCAGTCACTTTGGGCTCAGCATTGGGTGCCGATGGCATCCAGACAGCAAAGGAACCTGTCTCCCATATTCACCATGCATTGGACTGGGGTTTTTCATTTCATACATTATTCACAGCTAGCTGTAAGAGCAATTCCAGAAACCCGCTTAACCTTGTCCAAATGTAACCTTAAATTCCCATTTACACAGAATTTGGATGAAGAGGGCCATGCGGTAGGGAAGTTGCTGTCTGGGGAAGTTGTTATTGTTGTTGGGCCCAAACTCAAGCTCAGATAGTCTGGAAGGAGCATTGGTGGACGACAGCATTCCCCCCCCTCCCTATTGCCTTTTTTTTGCATAACAGCTGGGAAGAATCAGATAGTTCTACAAACCTAAGCTGCTGCTGGCCAGCTGGCAATCCACATATGAGGCCATGAGTGCCAGATACTTAACAGCTGTATCACTGCTTATCCATCTGCAGCACACACCATATGCCAGAACCTAAAGAAAATGGGGAGGGGATCCTGTTAAAAAGAGATTTTCAAAGCCAACGAGAAAATGTATTTTATTTTACAGTGGACTAGCTTTGATCTCATCATTTCACGCTCTTCCCCACCCCCAGTCTGTGACATCCTGCAACCTTTAGAAGTGATGCAAAGTATTAATGGAGTAGTTTATTTGCTCAAATTCAGGAAATCATTTTTAGGTGACTTGTAAGGTACCTAGCACCTGTCTCCCATTTATTTAGGTTCACGTAGTTATTTAAGTTGGAAAGGTCTCTCAGGTTAAAAAAAAATCGTTATGTGGCTTGAGTTTCATCCCAGCCTTAAAAAAAATCCAGCAAAGTTGATTTTTTTAAGCACAGAAAAGTATTAAAAACTGAGAAATTACTCCAATTTTTCCTCATCTTAGTCATTTGAAAAAAATAGTGATCTATATAGTTGAGGAAGAATATTTTCCAATAATGCCCCATGATCTGGTGCTTTCCAAGGTCACTGAAGACCATGAGAACTGGCAATGTGAATGAAAGGCAGTCGAAACAGTTAAAAAAGAGTCCATTTAAAAAAATTGTGCCCATTTAAGTAAATGGGAATTCTAGAATGAGAATTGTTTTAAAAAGTCAATCATTTACAGGAATTATTTCCTGCTGGAATAGAGAAGCAAATACTTTCCCACTATTTTGTGAACATCTCCAAATATAGATGGCAAGGAGCCAGTGGGCATAGAAATGTGAAATGGCATTTAATAGTCACATAGAAATGTCAGAAAGATTCCTTTGCACCTAGGAGGTCTAGTCTCCATCTGAGTCTGAGGCCGAGTTATGCATTTATTTTATGAGAAAGGAGAAACCATTCTGGTGTGTTCCTTCAGTGCAAGCAGCATAGATGTACTGAAAAATGAAGGCAACGTCATTATTGCTCTCTGGTTTTTTCATCTGTCTTTGCTTTCTCTCAAATATTTTTTCTCTTCCAATTGATGAGATTTCTTTAATAATGATATTCCCGAGGCGGGGAACAGTAATGGATGTATAACTTTGTCTCTTCCCCAAAGTAACGTAAGGATCAGAACAGCTGGAAGAGAGCACGTTGGCCTTCTCCCAAATGAGAGAGGGTGGAATAATAGCTCTTGTCTTGAGCCCCAAGATTCCTTCTAAGGAAGCGGCAGAAAAATCCCAATCTCTCTAACTCCAAGTATTTTTCAAGCATCCCAATTCTCCATACATTTTAACCACCAAGAGGCTTTTCTGGATTACTAAGGGCAGTGGAGTTTGCCAGCTTCTATAGAGACCCTCAAATTTCTATTTCAAGATCTCACTGCCTTTATGATATAGTGACATAGGGTTGTCAGAAGAGATAATGTTGTTTTGTTCAACTACTGAGACAGTTTCATTTCAAAGGGTAAAGTGATCTATACATAGGTGGCCTGGAAGTCCCTTTGGTGTCCCATGGGATGAAAGGTAATATTATTGCTACAATGGTAAAGATCACTTTATCCCAAGATGTTATTTTCAATTCAGCCCAGATGATAGGAAAAGGACGCATATACACAAATTAAAAGGAAAACAAATTCAAAACAGATGTCAGGAAATACTTTGTTACCCAGAGGGGGAAAAATAGATGTGAAGAATTTTCTAACAAGTCAGTTCACTGAGTTAAAAAAAAAATCAGGATCATTATTTTTAAATAGTGAATTAGGGTGTGGGGAATGGAGAGATTAGTTCACTAAGTTTAGAATGAGGGACATGACCTCCCATAGATGGAAAATAAACCTGATAGTACATTGCTATTAATTCATCCAGATTTTCTCCAAAAGCTTAGTTTCACCCTGGTAGTAAGTCAAATTCTTCAAAAGGGACATTCTAGTTGTTTTTTGCCTAACAGGAAATGAATGTTTTAGCAGGAAATGAATCTGTGTATACAGTTGTAGGTGACTGCATATAGAATGAAGTTGGGAACCAATATTAATCTCATTCACCTATCTTTTTTTCTTCTATATTGATGGAGCTTTCCAGACAAAAGCCATCTGACAGGCTTTCACAGAGTCACTCCAGGACGGGTCTAGAGATTATCATTAACAATAATGACCACAACATCTACATAGTACTTTAAGGTTTGTAAAACATTTTACATTTACATTCTGTTTGAGCCTCCCAACAATCCTATGGGGTGGGCGCTGCTATTGTTCCGACTAGTAAGCATCTGAGGTAGGATATGAGCTCAGCTCTTCCTAACTGTTAAGTCTAGTGCTGAATGCTGCACCACATACTATTTAGACACCACTACTGCCTAAATTGGTATCCTATCAATCGGTCAAGTGTCTCTTCTGTCTTTTCTCTTATATTGTCTCTACTTCCAAATGCATAAGAGCTAAGATTTAGAGCTGGAAGAGACCTTAGTGGTCCTCTAATCTAGACATGAAAACCAAAGGCCAAAAAGATTAAGTGGCTCCTCCTCCTCCTCCTTCTCCTCCTCCTCCTCCTCTTCCTCCTCCCGCCTTTTTTGTTTAATTTTTACAAAGGGAGCAAGTGGAGAATCAGGATCTGAACCCAGGTCCTTTGGCTCTTTATATTGCCTCATATGTCTTAAATAGTTTTCTCACCAAAATCTTGTGGGTAGGTAGGGAGTACTAGTGGCCCTTCCCTCCCTCCCTTCCTCCTTCCCTTTCTTCTTTCCTTCCTTCACTCCCTCCTTTCTTCCCTCCATCACTGCTTCCTTTTTTCCTTCTTCTTGCTCTTCTTTCTAACTTTTTCCTTCCTTCCTTCCTTCCTTCCTTCCTTCTTTCCTTCCTTCCCTCCTTCCTTCCTTCCTTCCTTCCTTCCTTTTTTCCTTCCTCCCTCCCTCCTTCCTTCCTTCCTTCCTTCCTTTCTTTCTTTCTTTCTTTCTTTCTTTCTTTCTTTCTTTCTCTCTCTCTCTTTCTTTCTTTTTGTGATTTATTGGTTAGAGAAACTCTCAATAAGGAAATTACTTCTGCTCTTGCAGAGTAGTAACTGTTCTGAAATGTAGAGTGTTGGACAGTTACGGAGGGTGGGGGTGGGGTGGGTACTGAGATTTTAAGTAACTTACCAGGTTCACATGGCCAGTATGTGTCAGGGGTGGTACTTGAACATAGGTGTTCCTGACTCAGAGGTCGGCTTTCTATCTTAGGACCTTAAGGTCACAGATTTTTAACTGGAAATAGACCCCAGAGACCATCTAGTCTACTGCCTTCACTTAATATTTGACAAAACTGAGGACCATCAAGGTTAAGTAAGTGACTTGCCCAAAGCCAGATAGGTAATATCAGAGTTTGGATGTGAACCCATTTCCTCTGAACTCGTTCCACTATACTCAGATACTTCACCTCCTGAATCATTCTGCCTTTCTGTAAAAGTCTCATTACTATGTTACAAATATGGAAAATGAGTCTGGGAAGTTAAGCAACTTGCATATGATCATCAATTCAGAGCTGCTAAAGGACCTCTGAGGTCTTCAAGTAACTATCGTAGTTTGCTACATGAGTGAACTGAGACACAGAGAAGTCATGCTGCTAGTAGTAGGGGGGGCAGAGAAGAGTTTAAAACCATGTCCCCTTACTCCAAATCTAGCTCTCTACTCCACCTCATCTCCCAATGACCCTGCCAAAAGCGACAATATTTAAATGAAGACTTAGATATAAGGAGATGGAAGATGTTGGATAGGGGTATCAGGGAGTGGGGAGTGGGGAGTGTCTAATAATAGGTAGGACAATTTGGAAACACTAATTATCTAGTTTCATTTATATTAAATGAAGGAATAAGAAACATTGATTAAGCATATACTCTTTGTTCCAAGCACTGTGATTTGAGAGAAAGAGAAACACATTGTCCATACTCAGTTAACTTCTCTGACTACTATTATCACAGGAGAGCAATAGCGTAACCTGGCAGTTTGGAAATCCCTGGTTCCCAGTCAGTACCTGAGATGTGCTGAAAAATTGATCAATATAGCTCTATTCTGGACTTTAGACTCGTTCAAGTAGCACAGAGACCTAGAGGTACATTATTTTATGCTCAGAATCGAGCAAGTTACTTATTCAAAGTTTTATTGATACAGAGATGAGGATGAACATGAGAAAATTCTAGCAATGCCAATTGGCATCTTCTCTGTAACTTATACTCAGAGTGTGGCTTAGAATAGAGCTGTTCCAGGGTGTGGCAGGAACCAGATTAAAATGTAATTGGGAAATATTTAACAAAATAAAAATACAATGGAATATAATGTTGATACGTGGATTTCTAAGTCAGCAGGCGGTCCACAGAGATCTTTATGTATGTTTTAGCGACCCCTGTTTGTTCCTTTTTGTCAAATTCTATTGATATTTTTTGTTTATTACATCACCATTGTATTTCATGTGTCCCTCTCCATTTTCCTCCTAGAAAGCCAGCCTATATGACAAGTAGAATTTTGGAAAAAGAAAAAAAAGTCGGAATAACTGATCGATACATTTTCAATATATTCCTAAAATATAGGCACTATATAATACCTGTGGATCTCCCATCTCCATGAAAGGGTAAGCTGGGAACATCTCACATCTCTTCATTTTAGTCTTGCTGATCTTTATAATTTTGTTACATTTACTTTTGGTTTTTTTGGTGTGTCATTTCTTCCATTTAAATTGTTTTAGTTATTGTGTATACTCTTGGCTCTTATTACTTCACTCTGTAACAGTTCATATAGATCTTTCCTATTTCCATGTATTCATCACACACACATCATTTCTTACAGCACAGTAATATTCCATTACATTCTTGTACCACGATTTATTTATCCATTTTCCCAATTGATGGGCATCTACTTTGTTTCCAACTTTTAGCTATCACTCAAAGTGCTGCTATGAATGTTTTGGAGTATGTGGGGCCTTAAAAAAATCAAAAGCTTCCTTGGTATATAAATTCAGTAGGAGTCCCCACTTCAAAGCATAAAGACATTGTAGTCATTTTATTTACATAATTCTAAATTATCTTCCAAAATAGTTGTACCATTTTACAACTCCACCTACAATGTATTAGTGTGCCTATCCTTCTCCAACACCTCCAACCTTGACTGTTATCTTTGTGTATGTGTGATCTTTGCCAATTTTTAGGCTGTGAGGTGTAATGATTTGTATTTCTCTTATTATTAGTGATTGAGAGCATTGTTTTCATGTGGTTGTAAATACTTTGTAGTTCTTTTGAGAACTATTTGTTCATATGTTTTGACCATTTATCTATTGGAAAAAGGCTACAAGTTATATATATATATATATATATATATACATACACACACATACACACACATATATATACATATACACACATATATATGTGTGTGTATGTATATACATGTGTGTATTTTATATATATATGTGTGTGTGTGTGTGTGCGTGTATGCATGTATGTGTGTATAGTAGCTGTTTATATATCTTAGATACCAAGCCTTTATCAGAGAAATCTGATACAAAGATATTTTTTCCCATATGACTACTCTTCTTGTCCTAGATCCATGAATGTTGTCTTTGTAGAAGCTTTTCAGTTTCAAGTTCCTTCTTCTGCAATAAACACAGGATTATGTTCCTTTAGTCACTTAATTCTTTTTTTGAATGCGGTCCTATTCCCACTGGCTCTCTTCCCCTTACTTCTGATCTTCTCTTACTATTTGATACCCCGTTCCTGCCCTTCCCTTCAGCTAGCCCTATTACTTAAGCTTTTAAATTTCATTTCTTGTGCCCCTTTCCCGAAAGGATTTCCCTCATTCTTTTCATTATCTGTCTTATCTCTCTGTTTAATAGACCCTCATTCTCTGACTTTTGGCTCCTTTAATTATCTGGCTTCTCTTTTTTTCCTTCTGTATCTATTCTAGAGTCTCCCCTCCAGTCACTTTCTGCCACAGCATTGTATAGCTCATTACACGGGCTTCCCTCTTCCATGAGACCTCATTTCCAGAACAATGCCAAGTAATCATAATTGTGATAACTTTTATATGTTGCCTATTATGCACAAATTTTATCTCAGATGATCCTCACAGCAAACCTTGAAAGGTAGATGCTTTTATTATTCCCATTTTACAGAGGAAGAAACTTAGGCAAATGGAGGTTCAATGACTTACCAAGGGTCATATGCTTTCCCACTCCCCTGGGTGCCAGTTACCCCCAGATCCTTCCATACACTCCCCGTCTTATACAAGCAGACTTTTCAAGCACTAAATCCACGGGATGAGAATACAGTGTAAGGTCCTTTTCTTCCTTCACTACCCATCTCACTTTACTAATAGGAGCAGTGGTCATTGCAAGCCCCTCCTCTCTCCCAAGGAAGGCCTCTTTCCTTTCCCCTTCCTCTTCAGTCTTTTTCCTGTCTTTGTTCACTCCCCTGTAGGCTTTTCTCTTTCTGAAACCATAGAGGACACCTGAGACTTGGTGGAGTGCCGCACAACTCCCTACATGCACAGTGTCCTGTTCTGGTGACTCATCCCTTTCTCTCTGCTGCTTAGTTCTCTGGCTTGGTACCAGAAATTTGGAGCCTTCTTTCCTTGGCACTGGAAGAGCCTGATTTCCCCACCAATGGTGCTTCCCATTTGTAGTTCCTGGCAAGCTTGACTGTGGTCAAGCCAGCTGTTGAGGCCTAAGAACTCTTCCACAGCCTAGAGCTGAATTCTCAATAGCATTGGAAACCAGGAGAGGGTGCCAGGTTATGGGGATGATTTTGATGGAAGCCTGAGCCAGGTCCTTAAGTCTGTTAGTGTAGCCTCACTGTTAGAGGTGTGGGAGGTGAGAGAAGGATATTGAGCGACCTAAGTGCCAGTGAGCATCGCAATGGTCCTTTTGGTTTCAAATCCTCTCAGCAAGTTGCTCAACTTCCACCAATGAGCAATAGTGTCTTGAAGCAGAAGGCTTCAGAAGCACAGCTGAGTCAAATGAGCAAGAATTAAGAATCTGTGTTATCCTAGACCATTGGCCCCTGAACTTTCAAAAAAAATGCATAGCAGTAATTGAGGCACCTACATAGTGTAGCGAATAGAGCACCAGGACCTGAGCCAGGAAGACCCGAGGTAGAATCTGGCCTCAGACACTAACCAGCTGTGTCAGCCTGGGTAAGTCACTTAACCCCGTTTACCTCAGTTGTGAAGATTAAATGAGATAATGTTTATAAAGCACTTAGCACGTGCCTGACACATAGTAGGCTTTATACAAATGCTAGCTATTTTTATCACCATCATCATTGTTATTATTATTCCTGTCTCAGGCCCAGATGCCAGCTGATCTCAAAAGTGGAGATAGTAAAGATTTTGACCTTTTCCTTTCAGCAACCCCAGGACCCAGTAGAATTACCATGACCAGCAAAAAAAAAAAAATAGATGCAGAACATCAGAAGACAAGGGATTAATAAATTATTTTGTTCTGACTCCCTCTTTAATTGGAAAGTTATGGTTAATTCTATTTAGGAGAAATGATGATGTATTTAAGGGCAGACAGAACCATAATGTTCTTAAATCGTGATCTGAAGAATAGCATGTTTTCTAGTACTTATTCTTAATATTATTGTGTTGGGGGCATATTTAAAATAGAAAACTGTATTCTATATGGACATCGAATGTTCTGTATGGACCTCTTTTGTGTATTTACAATGTATAAACAAGCAATGAATGCAGAAAATAGTCAAAGGCTTTGTGATCATAGATATGGACATGTTATATATGTACCATGTTCCATGTTATGTGTGTACCGTATGTACCATGTACATGTTACATTGATTTTGAGTGGTGTGCTCAACAATTACTTAATTGATAATAAATTGCTTTTTACACTTTTAGGATTTTTTTTGAGATAATGAGGGTTAAGTGATTTGCCAAGGGTCACACAGCTAAGGAGTGTCTGAGGCTGTATTTGATATCCTGACTCCAGGGCTGGCGTTCTATGCACTGCCATCAAGCTACCCCCATTCTTAGGACTTTTTGACACACCCTTTTTGGTCCTCAGACAAATGAGTTTTGTGAGTATTTATAGTTGTTGCTGTGATAGAAGCTGTGAATGCTTTGTGTAAAGTACAGAAAACCTAATTGACCCATGTTTGATGGAATGACTTATTTTCTCATCTTTGGGTAGTAGATACCTGATGTTAAGAGAAATGGGATCAAGCTTGTAACTGAGAGGAAACTGGTAAAGTGCTTTACCAGGAATTCACATGTCACTGGGAAGCATTTGAGTCAACATTTTTGAAACTTATATGGCCTCACCACCTTTCAGTTTTGCCAAGAAGCTAGAGTTTCAACTACTTGCTCTGATGGAACTGTTCTATTGTTCATTATATAAGGAGTGCACAAGCTTTCTGTTTCCTGTTTAATCTAATTTTTTTTAAATTGTGCTATACTATACTACATCGTCAGAAATTTCTTTTGGGTTCTCTCTATCTTATAATTTCTTTGTTTTTTTACATTTATTTTTAAATTAATGTTGAATTATTTGTCTATAAAAGATAAGTTCTATTTCCAACTTTATTTTGATGCACAAGTGGATAAGGAAAATATTCATGTTTCCAGTCCATGAGCACATGTAGTTTGTACCTTAAGTGGTCAGTATCTTCTGAACTAAATAATTTTCAACAGATTAGTTGTTGTTCACTCATTTCAGTTGTGTTCAACATTTCATGACCCCATTAATGGTTTTCTTGGCAAAGATACCAGAGTGGTTTGCCATATTTTGTCCCACTCATTTTACAGATGAGGAAACTGAGGCAAACAAGGTCAAGTGACTTGCCCAGGTCACCTAGCTAGTTAGCACACAGCTAGTAAATACCTGAGGTCAGATTTGGTCTCAGATCTTCCTGACTCCAGGCCTGGCTCTTTATACGGTGCCATCTATCTGCCTGTTTTCAGCAAGTAGAATGTGGGTATTTCTGATTGGTTCTAGTTTTATCTTGACCACTTGTATACCAGGGGGAAAAAGCATTTTGCTATTCTCCCCGTCATGCTGATCACAACAATATTTTTTTAATAGGGCTACCCTACACCGTTATGCTATCATACTTTCTTTTCAATTTGGGAGCACCGTGCCACATTGCATTGGCCGGTGTGCTAACTCAATCAGTGGACTTGCCAGAGCTGGATTTCTTGGCATTTCAAGGTTCCTGTCTGGTCTTCAAAGCTCCCATAACAGTCCTAGGATGCATAGTATGGCTAATTGGTTAGACTTTGAAAGAGTTCTTGTTGGTATTATCATTACTGTTGCTGCCATTTTGGTATGGATCTATGATTTTAACAATATAGAGTTCACTGGTAAGAAAATACCTACTCCAGATGCAGATCAACAACTGTTCAGAAACTTAATTGGAGAGAATTTCTGGGGGCACTAAGACATTAAATAACTTCCATGTGCTCTTTTTGAGTCCAAGGCTAGCTTCCTATGCGCTATTCCATACAACTTGGTTGTAGTCATAGTAATAATAGCAGCATAACATATATATGGTGCAGTGGATAGAGTACTGGGCTTGGAATCAAGAAGACTCATCTTCATAAGTTCAAATCTGATCTCAGACACTTACTAGCTAGGTGACCCTGGGCAAGTCACTTTAATGCTTTTTGCCTCAGTTTCCTCATCTTTAAAGTGAGCTTGAGAAGGAAATGACAAACCACTTCAGTATTTTTGCCATGAAAACCCCAAAATGCGGTCACAAAGAGTTGGAAATGACTGAAATGACCAAACAATACAATACATGTATATATATAGCATATTATCGACACATGTATATGTGAGAAAACACATATGTATATATACATGTCTATTTGTGTGTGTGTGTATATGTGTGTGTATCACTTTTTGTCCCTGAAGACAATGATAAGAAAAGGTGAACACTCTCTTATTACACAGCATGTTTCCACCAAAGTTGTGTCCCAAGATGAAGATGTTTTTCTTTACCCATATCTAAAGATATGAAAATTTAAATTTAATCTCTGGTGTGATCAAGATCTTTACAACCATTGAATCTTATTTTAAAACTTACTACCTGTATGTTTATGTATAGCAGCAGACAATACTCAAGATATTCTGCTATGCATAGATGACCACATCAAGGAAGCATAACTGTGACCCTTCAAAAAATATAATGGACATTCTTTAATGGATGGCATAATGCCTGCTGATATGTGTCTTTTTTCTTTGCTGTAGCTTATCTTAGGTGATGCAGCATATAGACCACTGGGACTAAAGTCAGGGAGACCTGAGTTCAAATTCGGCTTCAGATACTTATCTGCTATGTGACCCTGGGCAAGTTGCTTAACCTGTTTTGCCTCAGTTTACTCAGGTATAAAATGAGAATGATAATAGCACCTATCTCTCAGGAGTATTGTGAAAATCAAATGAGAAGATAACAATTTTAAAGCACTTAGTACAGTGTCTGGCACATATTAAGTACTACATAAATGTTAGTTATTATTATTTTCTTATGGCCCCTTTATAAGGTATGTGATCCAATAAAATGCAAAAAAATATAAAGACAAATCAGAACTGTTTACAACTGTGCTTTCGGGGTAAGAGGAGGGAATTCCCATTGACTAAAAATATACATCTTCATATGTTTTTATGTTGCCCTCTTTCCCCCACCCCCACTTGCAAGAACATCAGGCTCCTATCACCTAATATAAAGATCCAGGAATAATATTTATATCAAAATATACTGAACATCTTTCAATTTTTTTAACTAATAGACATCCTTTTATTTATTAATTTATCCTTTCATTCAGCAAATGTATATTAAGATCCTACTCAGTGCAGATCACTGTGCTAGAGCCTGAGGTAGATATAGACTTAGATAAGAAGATCCCAGTCTTCATTGAGTACACTGTCTAGTTGAAAGGAAGACTCTCACATAGATAACAATAATATACATTGTCACATGAAAAATGCATGAGAAGTGAAAAACAAAGTGTGCTGTGTGAGGTCCAAGGGGAAAGCTTCAAACAGATTTAATAATCATGTTAATATATTCCTGGTATACTATGCTCCCTTTATGGGTCGGAAAAGCCAGATAAATAAATGAAATTATTCACAAGTGCAACGAGGAGATGGGTACGGATGTTAGGCTACAGGACTCCATGTCTAACCAATAAACACATTTATCTCCTACCTAGAGCAACAGAAGAAAGCAAAAGTTTTAGAAATAGAACAGTCCTTTCAATATGTGACAAAGAAAGACCTTCTCGAAAAAGACCTAATGAAAATAATACGGATGATAACAATGCAGAGATTAAGCACCTCACCTCTCTCAAAAGGAATATGCAGTAATGGTTATGAATTCATATATTCTCCCTGGCAGATTTTATTTAAAATAATTTCCCCTATTGTAGGTTATTTTTTATTCTTAAATTATGTTTCAAATTAGGGTGAGAGGAGGCTTAACAGAGAGTTAACGTAAGTTAAGATTTAAAGGTTGGTGCAAATGCAAAGTATCTAAGATAACATTTTGGCAAATGGCAAGGCTTAAAAGATTCAGAATGCAGCTAATTAAAGAAATACTACACATGCCATGAAGTGTAAGCTATGTCTTGTTCATGATAATGCTAGATTAGAATATACCAAATATGGTTTTAATTTTAAACAGAAACTGGGTCATTGGTATATCCCTGCACACCAGCATTATTTAAAATAAATCGGTAAACAATATAGTCCAGTAGCAATAGAATAGGGTGGTGAATCAGCAAAATTATGGCAAGGATTCAGATTTATGTAGGACTTTACTTGCTTTGTGACCTCAGATGGATCATTTGACCACTGTTTGTTTCCATTTTCAACCCTAAGAAATAAGTTAAACAGTGTGTACTGTTTGGAACCATTTTCCTTAAGAAATAGCAAAAATATCAGGATTTAAATGTTGAAGTTTGTGTCCGAAGCTGTCAGAATGTGTCAGTAGTCACCCAGTTTGACCCAAAACATAGATTTCATTCATGGACAATTTTAAATTCTCTGTAGTCATATTATCAGTGGTGACCCTTCTGTGGATAAACACAAGCTGTCCAAATGATGATATACTAGGTAACAGTGATAACAGCTATTTAAAGAAGATAAATTCTGTGTCATTAGAGTGGACTAGTCAATAATTACTTTGGTTTACAACCTTCATATGTCTCTGTATAGACAAGTTAGGGTAAGCATTGAAGTGGATTAGAGTTCTCTATTATATTCTTTCAGTGGATAGATTGGCCAGCCTCATTAGAGGGTTGGTTGTATTGTTTAAGAGACTGGCCTCATTTACTCTGCTTTGTAAGAATATTACTAGGATTTCTTGGTTTTGTTCCCAAAGTCATTAAGAACTTTGCAGAATGATGAAGGAGAAGAAAGAGGAGGAGGAGGAAGAAGAGGAGGAGGAGGAGGAGGAAGAGGAGGAGGAGTGGTAGCAGCTGTTGGTGGCTAAGTGCCATAGTTAATAAAATGCTAGGCCTAGATTCAGGAAGACCTAAGGTTAAACATGACCCTACTATTACTTAGGGCTGCAAGGTGGTGCAGTGGATAGAGCACTGGGCTTGGAGTCACGAAGATTTGGTCTCAAGACACTTACTAGGTGTGTGACCCTGGGCAAGTCACTTAACCCTGTTTGCCTCAGTTTCCTCATCTGTAAAATGAACTGGAGAAGGAAATGGCAAACCACTCCAGTATCTTTGCCCAGAAAACCCCAAATAGAGTCACGACTGAGCAGCACCCAACAACTATTACTTACTAGCTGTGAGACCCTGGGCCAATCACTTAACTTCTGTCTTTCTCAGTATCCTCAACTATAAAATGGGATTAATCATAGCACTTACTTCACAAGGTTGTTGTGAGAGTCTGGCACAGAGTAGGTGTCTAATAAATGTTTGTTGCTTTTCCCTAGCTATAAACAGATAGATAGAAAGATAGACAGACAGACAGATAGATAGACAGACAGAGATATAGATATATATATAAAGATAGATATAGATGACATAGAAATAGATACAGATATAGATATACAAATAGAAACAGATATAGGTGATATAGAAATAGATACAGGTATAGATATACAGATAGATATAGATATAAATGATATAGAGATATAGATATAGATATATAAATAGATGTAGGTGATATAGAAATAGATACAGGTATAGATATATAGGTATAGATACAGATATAGATATAGATACAGATATAGATATATAGATATAGATGACAGAAATAGATACAGATATAGATATAGATATACAAATATAGATATACAGATATAGATATACAAATAGATATAGATATAGATGAAATAGAAATAGATACAGATATAGATATACGGATAGATATAGATATAAACAATGTAGAAAGAGATACAGATATAGATATAGATATAGATATAGATATAGATGATATAGACATAGATACAGATATATATATATAGA